>NC_071261.1:19464075-19504075 GCF_023375685.1 Ictalurus furcatus
TCTCATGATCATGACTATACACCTCCTTCCTGATCTCACTGCACAGTTTCATACCTGTATAAGCAAAACTGCAGGTTTTAGAAAAAAAGGGGTGTGGTTTGTTTGGAGGCAGAATAGCTGATAAGTCAGTGTTTGCTTACCTCACATGCTGCACCCTAGATGTGCATATTTGTTATTTAAAGCATCTGATATTGAGCGTTTCAACTACTGAAAGGACTGCAGTGCAGAGAACAGACAAAACTTGTGAAGCCAGTAGGTAAATTTTAACTTTACTTCTGTTTCTTCATGACATGCCACTGCCTCATTACATGCCTAATGTAATGAGGCAGTGGAGTTCATAAACGTTTCTGTAGTTTTAAAGGTTGCCACTGTTTGATATCAGTTAATGCTGAACTTGTTCCATGGATACAAGCATTTTAGATTTTTGGGCTGTGGGTGTTTCATGCTATGTTATCTGAATGTGCTTATTCTGTGATTTGTTCTTTTTAATTTTGAACATGAACATGGGTTTGGAACTTTGCATTTCACCACTGTTGGACATGAAGGGGGGAGAAAGAGTTACTGGAAAGAAAATGTGATGGAATCAAATGCTTTCTGCCACTGCAATATGTGTTATGTGTTGTAATCAAATGTGGACATAGAATTTATCATACTTAGAATGCTTATTATAGCATACATACAATATCTCAAACATCAAACCTACAATAGTCAATTCAAAAAGACATTGTTAATACAGTCTAAAGATTCTGAGGCTTTACTGTATAATTTTATTCAGCATATGGAAGAGATTACTATCATGTCAAGCCAAGTGAGTTTTTATTGTCATTTCTCTATATTGCTTGTATATGAGTGCAGATGAGATGAGCGCAACAATGGCCATAAATGCACAGTATAATAAATACACAGGACGGTTCACATCAACTAGACAGGACAACAGAATAGTGTTGAGTGGGAAAACTGGTACAACAATTATCTGTAAACTATTGACTATTAAACGTCATTCATCATTGGTGCTTTTGAATTTCTTATTAGTCCAAAGAAAGTAAAAGAGCATTTGCTATTGTGTGTTAGGCTTGCAGTTAGTTAAGGTAGCATAGTTATCTGCTGGTCCGATATTAAAAGCAGAATTCACATTAGGCCACGTTTGCTGTTGACAATGATGTTCATGTAACCAGACCTCTGAAAACATTTCTCAATCACTGTCTAGCTAAGATCCTTTTTTAAACAACAAAGATAGCAGCATTTCTGTTTTCTCTGAATAAAGGTATGTTTTTATTCTGGGTAATCAAATAGTATTTTGCATACTTGTCACATACAAATGAACAACAGAAGAGCAGAAAATACAAGCAAAGCGATATATCAAGCAGAGAACAATACAAGTAGTGCTATCATACAAGATCCATTAATTGAGTTCCAGAAGAAGCAAAGTGTGCAGAGTAGAGGTGTAAGTGCCATTTTTTTTTTATGGGTTGGTTAGGTGTTCACGGAAGAGGTGGGTCTTTAGCTGTTTTATGAAGATGGTGAGAGATTCTGTGGTCCGGATTGAGGTTGGAAGTTCATTCCACCACTGAGGAACAGTTAGTTTGAATGTTCTTGAAAGGGACCTTGAGCCATGCTGAGTAGGTACTACTAAGTGTCGGTCGTTGATTGATCGCAGATTGCGTGAGGGAACATAAGCCTTCAGGAGAGGTTTGAGGTAGGGGGCTGCTGTTCCAGACAAGGTCTTGTAGGTGAGCATCAAGGCTTTGAATTTGATGTGGGCGGCTACAGGAAGCCAGTGGAGGGAGATGAAGAGGGGTGTGACATGGGTTCTCTTGGGCTGGTTGAAGACGAGGCGTGCTGCTGCATTCTGAAACATTTGAAGGGGTTTGATGGAGCTGGCTGGGAGGCCCGAGAGTAGTGATTTGCAGTAGTCCAGTTTTGAGATAACAAGAGCCTGGACTAGTAGCTGTGTAGCCTGTTCGGTGAGGTAGGGTCTGATTTTCTTGATGTTGTACAGGATGAACCTACAGGACCGTGCAGTAGTTGAGATGTGGTCTGTAAAGGTCAAGCTGTCATCGAGAATCACCTCAAGGTTCCTGGCTGTCCTGGTTGGCTTGAGTGTGGTTGAGCCGAGCTGTACAGTGAGGTTGTGGTTGATTGAGGGACAGGCTGGGATGACGAGAAGCTCAGATTTTGGCAGGTTGAGCTTAAGGTGGCGTTCCCTCATCCAGACTGAGATGTCCGACAGGCAAGCAGAGATGCGTGCAGAGACTGATGGATCGTCAGGCTGGAAGGACAAATAGAGCTGGGTGTCATCAATGTAGCAATGATATGAGAAGCCGTGAGACTCAATCACATGCCCTAGAGATGTAATGTAGATAGAAAAGATGAATGGACCCAAAACTGAACCCTTGAGGTTCGCCAGTTGTGAGTTGCTGAGTTTCAGAAATACCTCCCCTCCATGATACCTTGAAGGATCTGTCTGAGAGATAGGATTCCACCCAGCACAGAACCGTTCCAGTGATGCCCAGGCTGGAGAGGGTTGACAGGAGGATCTGATGGTTGACAGTGTCGAAAGCAGCAGAGAGGTCGAGTAGGATGAGGAGAGATGATCTAGAGGTTGCTCTTGCTAGTCGTAAGGCTTCAGTGATGGAAAGCAGAGCAGTTTCCGTGGAGTGATTGCTCTTGAAGCCAGATTGCTTGGTGTCCAGGAGGTTGTTTTGTGTGAGAAAATTGGAGAGTTGATTTAAAAAAGGCTCTTTCAAGAGTTTCGGAAAGAGGAGGGAAACAGGTCTGTAGTTGTCAACCACAGCAGGGTTAAGTGAAGGTTTTTTAAGCAGTGGGGTAACCCGGGCCTGCTTAAATGAGGTAGGGTATGTGCCAGTAGAGAGGGATGTGTTAAAGATGTGTGGGAGTGCAGGTAATAGTGTGGGAGAGACGGACTGAAGAAGGTGAGAAGGGATAGGGTCAAGAGGACAGGTTGTGGGATGGCTAGAGAGGAGGAGTTTAGAGACCTCAGTCTCTGAGAGGGGAGAGAGGGAAGTCAGTTGGGAGTTACATGGAGGAGGAGCCGGTCTGTGCATGTCTGGGGTTGAGAACTGATTCCTGATTGATGTAACCTTGTTGGAAAAGAAAGTGGCAAAGTCATCTGCAGTGAGAGAGGTAGGGGAGGAGGGGGACAGAGAAGAGAAGAAAAGGTTTTGAAGAGAGTGTGGGTCTTGGGAGAACTGCCAATCTTCTCTTGGTAGTATGTGGCTTTTTGCAATGGAGATGCTATTGGAAAAAGAGGAGAGAAGTGTCTGGTACTGCTTCACAAGTCCAAGGTCCTGAATTTTGTCCTGAATTTTATCCTGAGCTCAAGTTGTTGTCTATGTGAAATTTCTGCGCATGCTCTCTCCATCTTCTTGTGGGTTTTCTCTGGATTCTCTGGTTTCTTTGCACTTATATGCTGGTAGGTACATTGGTTATGCTAAATTGCCCCAGGTGTGAACGAGTGTGTTAATGTGTGCTTTTTGATGGACTTTTTTGAAAGTGTAATATGCCAGAATTAGATGACACGCATAACAATCACTGATGGGTATCATCATTTGTCCTATGGCAAAACACATTAACGTATACCATTTACAAATAAATGTTTGTACAGAGGTAATTTAGCTTTTTAAACTGCAGGGTAACAGCCATTTCCTAGCTTTAGGGGGACTGGCTGTAACATAAGGTTAGTTGTAACAGCACCGGATGCACCAATCAGGGATAAGCTAGAATCTCATGATCACGACTATACACCTCCTTCCTGATCTCACTGCACAGTTTCATGCCTGTATAAGCAAAGCTAAAGGTAGTAGAGACAAAAAAAATGAAATAAAATAATAATTATAAGAATTTTAGATTTAAGAAAGTAATTTTTGGGACTTATTTTATATTCAGATTAGCATTTAGACTGTTGAAGTTAAATGATAGAACTTGTAAGACTACTGTTTAATCCAATACAAGTTAAATGTGATGCATTTCAATTATGCTAACCTCAAACACCCCCAGACTTGGGATGAAAAGGCATCCCAATCTGTCCATGAGAAGCGTAGAAGAGACTAGTCTGATGCAAGCTACAAGCTTTAACCCTTCAAATGTGGAGAGATTTTTCAAGATCCTTGAGGAGGTAATTGAGAGGCATAGCTTTGATGGTAGTGATATATTGAATATGAGGTCCTCTTGTAGAAAAACAGCCCCAAATCATTAAAGAGCCACCACCATATTTAACCGTGGGCATGAAGTACTTTTCCCGTATGGACACCTCTCTGTGTGCGCCAAAACCACTTCTGGTGTTTATCACCAAAAAGCTCTATTTTGGTTTCATCTGACCATAGAACCCAATCCCATTTGAAGTTCCAGTAGTGTCTGGCAAACTGAAGATGCTTGAGTTTGTTTTTGGATGAGAGTAGAGGCTTTTTTCTTGAAACCCTTCCAAACAACTTGTGGTGATGTAGGTGACTTCGGATTGTAGTTTTGGAGACTTTCTGACAATCAACTTTTGACATACTCCTTAACAGCTGGTACATGCAGGATGAAACCACATGCCATCCTCTCTCTAGAAAATGTACTGGATAAGTATTGTAGCCTGCACATATGAATGTATAGAGTCAATATCTTCAGGTGGGAAAAAGAACTAGTACAGCAAAAAGGATCTCGCCTGAATGTAATATTTTGCTCAATAAATTGCTCAGATAACCATAGGTGCCCTTACTCTAGCTTTAATATACTGCCTTTCAAAATCCAGGATTTAGATGGGAAAACAGAACAGTTTGGGACTAAATGAATATGATGACTAAAGATTGTGTACTTCTGTGGAAAATGTCATAACACCCCATATATTTGTTGGATTACACAAACATACTTCTTCTAAAGCTGCATACTGAATCAGTGAGTTACAAGAAATTAACTCCCAAGTAATTGAGGAAAAATACCATTCATTCATTCAACCTGCTTGAAGTCAACAGGATAGGAAATTCAATATTGTAGATAACATTGGGCAGATTGAGATCAATAAAGGTCTTCCAGGAGGTCTGAGCATCTTGAGGTGGCTTATCAGATAGACAATGACTTTTGCATAAATGGCATCTGTTTTCCAGCATGTACTGTAAGTGTGGTTATTTGGGTTTATTTGGGAAACGGTGTAATCACCAGGTATTCCTGACAGATGACCTTTTAGGTCACAGCTGAAAGGAAGAAGGAGATGAAGGTAGAAGAAGGTGGTGGAAACGTGGTTCATATCAGTACTTAACCTGACTTATACTCATTTGCAGAAGGTAGACATCATCATATAGCCATCACAAAGAAATGATGAAAACATTAAGTGTCGCTTTAAACAAAACCCCTCTCAACAGTATTTTAATTACCTGGACATTGATTTATTTAAAAATGTAGATAAATGAAGAACACCAAGTGTGCTGGCTTACAAGAGGATTTGTTTGGGTGTGCGTATATGTAGGTGAAAGAATACAAAGCAACATGGAAGTAGCAGAAGATTTGCAGCATACCCTAAATCTGGTACAACCAACAAGTATTCCCTCTTTAGGTGAGTATAAATAAACAGTTTTCACAAATTAATATCTGAGCAAATTCAGATTCCGTTTTAGGTTTGGGGTCTTTATTTCTCTTTATGAACAAAATAGGTCATTGTAGCGTAGCTAATATCACAGTACTAAATAACGTCTACAGATGTTGAACCACTGTATGTATTTTGCACAGTGGACACAGATTAAGTTTGACCTCAAAGCACAAAACTGTAACATTAACAATAATTTTATATTAAATAATATTAATACTCTGATATTTTTAAAACAACAGTGCTATCCAAATCACTGGTGGTGGGTGTATCCATTGCTCAGATCACCATAGGTAAGTATCTGCCCTCATTACAACCTTTACACTATGAAGAAAAGTTTACATTTCATGAGTGAGAGCTCTGTGAAAAGCCTAAGATATATGTTCTTTTTGATTTGAGGCCATTCTGACACCCCGCAAGACCTGATGTTTTGGGAATATTCTGATCCAGTTATCTAGCCATCACAATTTGGCTCTCAGATCCTTACAGTTGTCCATTTTGCATGCTTCCAACACATCAACTTTGAGAAATGACTATTCAACTGCTGCCTACTATATCACCCCTTGACAGATGCTATTTTAAAGAGATAATCAATGTTATGCACGTCAGCTGTCAGTGGTTATAATATTAATCCTGATTGGTGTAAATGTTAAACATAAATCTAAATGTTAAATATAAACCTTAATGCCACCAGCAGAATAGTTTCACATCCTCAACCTTGTTCCAAAACTATTATGAGTATGGTGTAAACCAGGGGTGGGCAATCTTATCCGGAAAGGGCCTGGGTGGGTGCAGGTTTTCATTTCAACCAAGCAGAAGCCACACCTGAATCTATTGAAAGCCAAGATCAACTGATTAAACAGGTGGAATCAGGTGTGCCCCCTGCTTGGTTGGAATGAAAACCTGCACCCACACCGACCATTTCCGGATAAGATTGCCCACCCCTGGTAAAACCTACCGGAGCCATGTTTCCAGAGAAGCACATTCTAAGAGGGTGGTGCATTAGCATATGAATGTAACATTTATCTTCTACGTTTTACTTTTACATTTACGTTTAACATTTATATTTATATTTAAAATTTACACTGAAACTTAAAACTCTTATTAGGCACGAGTCACCTCATGAGAGATTTAAATGCTAACTGAAATTCATGTAGAAAGCACAATACAGTATACCAAGTTATTGTGACATTCTTAACATTTCTATTGAATCCATTCCCTCAGGTGCAAAGTATCTAAAGGAGTGTACTGTGCAGAACTACATCCCTGTGTATGTGCTGGTGTCTGGAGTGTTTAACATGATTATGGCCCTGTTTGCCTGCCTTCCCTGTGGTCAGAAAGATAATTCAACACTGAAGAGACTCTCTTCCATCTGGAACAACCTGGTGTCTGGCTTCACAATCTGCTGGTTCATTGCTGGTGAGGAAAACCGATTTAAAGAAAGCAAGAGAATTATGAAGGAATAGCGAGGCAACTGAGTATTGTAAGGGTTAACCACAAATCCTGCTTTTCTTGTGTTAAAGACTGAAAAAAGGCACACAACATCCCAGTAGAAGTGTAACTTCTACTGGGATACTGGGTACATACACCCAACATTTTTTGAAAAATGTTTGTGTTCTGTTAAAACATTTAATGTAATACAGTAGTGTTGCTGTGCCAAAGTGCGTGCTCATTTGCAGAACCTGTAAGCCCCTGCTGCTGCTGAATATGTGTTTGTTATATCAAAAATGTGATTATGGGTTTTGACGTAACCATAACAACTACATTTTAAAAGGATTCCAAACCATCCTGTTATTACTATAAAGATTTGAAAAGCTGCTGGTCAACATGGAAGCGTTGTCTTCTCCATTGTAAATTTTAACCAGTCATCATTTGCATCCCCAGCACTTCCCAAAACAAATGCCCATGCTGTGCACATCTACAATTAGATAATACCTCACTAAACACATTAATAAAAGTAATGTATGGTTGATTTACCCGGATGTAGCCTTGTCATAGAAAATTGTAATTAGATTCTCATGGGAAAAATGTACAGCTTTGGAGAAGATTGAATTGCCATATGAATACCATTGAACTTGTCTTATGAGTTTGTTCACTGTCTTACAGGCAGTGTGTGGGTCTACTCTATCTACCCCCCCAACTACAACTCAACTGTGGTGGGTGAGCCCTACTGCAATAAGACCCTCTACCTGTTTGCCTTCTGGACCACTACGCTGGTGTACATCTTATTTGCAGTATTAATAGTGGGCGGTTGCTGTTGTCTTGTATGTATGTGTGTACCCAAGTCAGAAGACCAGCCTGAACAAGTTACCCCAGCCTGACTATTATGTTATAGAGAAAAAGCTGTCCCCTGTTTAAAAACCCTAAGTTTTACATTTTCATACATGACAACTGATTCATAAACACTACTTAACATATTCAAGAATGCTTCTCCTGATGGTTCCATCAGGGTCAGCCTTCCCTGGATGCTTCCTGGAAGGCAGTGTTCCAGGAATGTCTGAGGCTATTTGGAAGATAAAGTAAAGTAAGGTCTGACACCTTACTACATACTTTCTATGAAGTTTTCGAAATGTGAAAATATGCTATGTAAATCCTCAGGCCATTTGGAGGCGTGGGGGGGGGGGGTTTGGTTAACAATACCAGCACTGTTCCCAAAACTTTAAAATATTCTCTTATGATTTTATGACTTTTGGCAAAGTTTGCTTTTAAGTGCTATTTTTGTAACAAACATTCTGGGAACATTCCTGTAGTAATGTTCTTTTAACGGTTTCATAGCAGGAGTCAATGGTTTTTACTTCTTTGTGTAACATTAAGTGTAACATAAATTACTTCTTTGTGTGCATGTCTCTTCATTAATGTTATTTTTACTATCATGCTGGCCGATCTAGGCACTTCCCTGAGTTTTGGGAAAACGTACTGTATTGAACAGTATTAATTATATTGTCACCAAATAATTTTTTCATGGCAATTTCTATTGGTCTCGCCTAAATTTTCCTTTTCTTTGCCAGTGACTGATTTTCCGTGCTTTGACCCATGACTGTATGCAGTGTATGAGTGGACATGCTTACAGGGGTGTAGAAGTGAAGCCAAAATGTTTCTTAGGCCCTATAGTAGGCCCCCTATTTGCAGTAAAAAAAAATTAACCCCGCCCATTTCCACCTAAGTGAATGGAAAACAAGCCAAACTTACAATTTAAGTTACAGCTCCACAAATAATTTTTGGGAATAGCATTCCATAATTTTTACAAGTTGATATCTTCCCATATTTTTCCTTACAATAAGTGTGTTTTTTAAGGAGTTATTTGATGATAATTTAAAGGGTGTGGTTCATGAGGTGTCTTTATTGGAGGTGACTGTCGAACCTTATGAATGTAGTTTTACAATCGTTTAATGTGCCAGTCAAGCGCTATTGACCAGAAATACTCAAATGTTTAAATATTAAGATAATATTTAAACGATAAATATTAGAATAATATCTACCAATACACTTGTTCACCACAGGCTTCATCATCTACAGCAGGGGTGTCAAACTCATTTTAGTTCAGGGGCCACATACAGCCTAATTAGATGTCAAGTGGGCCGGGCCAATAAAATCATAGCATAATTACCTTTAAATAACAATAAGTCCATGTTTTTCCTCTTTGTTTTCGTGCAAAGAAGTACAAGTACATTAGGAAAATCTTCATATTTAATGAAATATCCTTTTACAAAACATCTCATGAACAACCTCAGATTTCTTAAGAAGAACATGTGCAATTTGCTTCTGATTATCATTTACATGTGTGCGTTACAACTGGTCACAATGTAATAACAAACAGCAGAAGTCGCATTGCTACCATCTGCTGTTCGGTCTGAGTCCCAGCATTGTGCCGCGTCTTCTACGCTGACTAAAATAGTGCGCCCCTAGCGGATAATTTAAGAATAGCATTTTATTAAAAATTTCTAGTTCGTGTCTTTTATGCATTTTTTCCACTTTCAAAATTCATCCTGCGGGCCGGATTGAACCGAGCCATATGTCTGACACCCCTGATCTACAGGCTTCCCAGGTTTAGTTGTGATTATTAGCCTTAAGGTGGATATTAAAAATGGAGATTTATGGCTATAACACTATTGTTTCTATATAAATGCTTACAGCTGTTTTTTGCCACCATAACAATCTCCTGTGTATGACTTCTAATCGGTTTTTAAGTGGTTCAAGCACAGAAGGTGCATAGGCACTCTATAGTGACTGTATGTTTTCTTCTTCTACTACTACTTCCACAAGGGAGTCTATGGCAGCCCATAGAATGCTTCATACACTTTTTATGAAATTTAGCATAGTGACAGAGGACAGTCTCAGGTACCATCACAGCAATTTTGGTGTATGCCACTCAAGCCCTCTAGCACCACCAATAGTGCAAATTAGACATACATTTACAATAATAATGTCGTAGATACATGATTCCACCTTCCTCTGATTCTCTGGGTCCAACAGAGTTCAACAGACCATGGTGAAGCTGTAAAACAGGAAGTGAAGGCATATCTGGGACCATGTGAGTGATTTTGACCCAATGCTAAAGGCAACTGAAGGAACTCATCCTAAGGGTCTCCAAAAAGTTTTGTCTAGGTGTCTTTATAATTCACAATAAGTAAAACAATACAAGAGATAAATAAACCTCTCATAAATAAATCTGGAAATGTATTGAATCTGAAAACAAAAGAAAGAACTAACTATAAAAATCCGACATCTAATATTTTTATTTACATTACCAGCATTTTCATCTACTAATAACCTATGGAAATTAAAGTTTCGACTAAAGGTTGTAACTTGTAATTTCCCACTTCCACCAAAACAAACCAATCAGTCTTTTCTTCCAGACGGCGCATTCAGTGATCATTTGACAGTCAATTCAGGGACACACCATTTTTTAAAGACTTTAAGCATTAATAATGTATTAATAATAAAAAATATCTTTTGGTGAGGAATATTATAAATAAGAATATACAACAATATTGAAATATTTGGAATTTATTTGATTTTTATTACTTATATTTGTTGCTGAAGTTATGCAAATTTAATTGGTGGCATGCCAGTTTAGCCTACTTGCACTAAAATCAGAGTAATTATTTTAAATTAATTAGTCCTGGGTACATATTATTGTGTTCTATGGTAGAGGGGGATTAACTATGTAAGATGAGCATTTAGAAATAAGTATTAGCCCATTTTTACACAAAATATACCATATTATGTCATGGGGACTCAAATGGCACCAAAGTTTATGGACTGTGGCTTATTATAGACTGTGCTTTGTTCATTCATTCAACTCACTGTGTCAGAGCTTTGAAACTCATTCACAAGCTGGGAATCAGAACAAGTTGAGATGAGCATTAACAACATACTGTACAGTATAATCCAGTATATGCTCTAGCTGTTCATTCTGAACAGTTTTAGATGTACCTTTGTTCAGCTGTATTTGATACAGCAGGTGTGTTTCCTATCACTAACAAGGTGCACATACAGTCATTTGAAAAAATGTACACCCCATGGAATTTATTTATTTTATTTATTTGGACAAGCAAACATTCGATCCTCTCTGATACACTATCAAATGACACATACAATTTACGTTTTGTAGTAATTTTCAGTTTAAATCAACAAAAAACAGATCAGTCACATGGAAAAGTAAGTACACCCTTACATTTATCACACGTTAAAATCCATAAAATTAGAGTCAGGTGTTAAAGATTTGGTGCCAGTGATTAGAACCTGCTTAGGGAGTGCAGGTGGAACCTGTCTTATTTATACCCCTCTCATATCTGGTGTCTGGTGTTCCCTTTGTTATTGAGGTGTGTGGTGTAATCATGCCAAGATCTAAAGAGTTCTATAAGGCCTTCAGAAAAAAAGGTTGTGGATGCCTATGAGTCTGGCAAGGAATTTAAAAAGATCTCCAAATGATTTGAAATACATCATTCCATTGTAAGGAAAATAATCTACAAATGGGACACATTTCAAACAACTACCAATTTGTCCAGGACTGGTCGTCAAGATTCAGCCCAAGAGCAGACTGTTTGGTGCAAAAAGAAGTCTCCAAGAACCCCAACATTTCATCACAGGATCTAGTAGTAAGTCTTGCAATTGTTGGTGTCAAAGTGAATGGCTCTACAATCAGAAAGAGACTGCAAGACTACAGTTTGCCAGTGAGCATATAGGCAAAGTCCAGGCCTTTTGGAATAATGTGAAGATAGACATGTTTGACATGTCAGTTCATTTTCAAATATTACAGCTGAAAAGTTGATGGGAATGACATGGGGCTCCTTTCAGGAGGTTTCCTACGCTCATGTCATTGCAAGTCATCCACTGTCACTGCAGTTGCCACATTTTAAGACATTGCTGTGGAATAAAGTTTGTCAGCCATTGGGGGCCCCCTAGTGGTCAGGGGCCTAAGCAGTTGCCTGCCTCGCCTGTGCATAAGCTGCATGCCTGAAGACTTTCAATAACCGGTTGACCATGTTGCTATGTCAAACAGGTCTGCTTTGACTTCACCCTGTGTAAAAAAAAAAAAAAAAGAAAAGAAATGAAAACAACACCCAGAGCTAAAGCACAATACGCCGAGCAACAGGACTGGAATATTCAGATATAGATAACAGAAAAGACACAAACAATACATGAGAATCTGGAAGAAAATCACATGACGGTGAGTATAGACAAATATAGGCTATTAAAATGTTGATTTTCTGAAGAAATATCTTCATAATTATTTGCATAATCAGTTTTGAAGGCAGTGCTGCTTTTTCACTCATTCAAAAAAGAATCAAAGTTGATGCATGAATCTTTGAGAGAATATGACTTCTGATAAGGTACATTTTGTACAGCCAATATAAGGCAAGCTTATTTAATGTTACTTTTCTACAGGTCAGAAAACATATTCTGTAGGTAATCTGTTACTGTAGTTAGTAGTTTCATCCTCTGTCATTTTCAAAGCAAAATGGGTTTGTTACAAAAGGGGAAGGGAGAAGGATATTAAAAATTCTGTCTCAAGCACATTCCACCTGTCTCAACAGTCCCAACAACATACCAATCACACCTACATCTTCACACTCCCTGTTTCAGGCTTGAGTCTTTTACTATGTGAATAAAACAGTTCTATTCCTCCTGTGCGTAAGCACATTAAATAAAAGACAAGCTATAGTTAAAGCTGCTGGATGGTAGATTCTAGACTTTCGCCCTGGTAGAGAAATGCTATTGTAGTTACTTATGGAAGAACTTTTCATAACAAGGGTTGTGTTCTGCTCTTCCTTCACTAGTGCAGACTTACCATGTCTGTGAATGTCGAGTCAATACACAGTTAGAGTATTCTCATCTGACTCAGTAATCATCGTTTATATTTGTTTGTTTGTTTTTTTGAGAAAAAAATCATACATACATAATCATACGTTAATATCCTACACACTTTTTGTTATTACTATGTCAACACATGTTGTGTTAAATTATCCAATAAATGTGTTTAAAAAAAGAAGAAAAATTCATAAGGGTGACCAACACAACACTTGTTAAATTATTGTCCAATCACGTTGTGGACTGCGCTGCCAACTCCTCATCCAATTCTGAACTCACCTCAACGTGAATGATCGTTGAATTGACCTTTTGATTGTGACGTCGGAGTCCTGAGGTGAGGAAACCAAATGACCACAGGTAAATTAGCATTCATCACTATATAATGTTAATGCTGCTGAAAATGCCTGGCTGAGTTTGTGATATTTAGGCAGGGAGCTCTCCAAAGTGTATTCATTGGAAAACAATAACTCAGCAAGTGATAATTAACCCTATCACGACGGCTTCAAAAGTGAATATCATGTATTACTTCCTCAATGTTGGTGTTACACTACTAGTGTCACGGTTTTATGTTAGCTGTGAAATATGGACTGAGGTTATTCTATAATTCTCTGGGTCTGCATCTTAGCTGAGGTTTATCTGTCACCAATCACATTAGGAATGGGTGATGCTAACCTAGACACTCATCTGAGTTAATAACATTACTTTAGCATACAGCTCGCTGTAATATTCCCTTTTTGAGAGTTAACGATAACAGCATTACAGCTATTCACCATGATGTAATACAGAGAGCGGGTTAACGTTACCTACATTTAGCAAGTGTTTTGGACAAGGCAAGCTGTAGTAATTAGCATTAGGAGGATGAGTTAGAGCCGTGTTTCTTCAGGTATTCGGTGAACATTAATGCTGGTTAACAGGTGCAGACAGTCAGTGGCTAATGGAACTTAGCTAGCTCAGTAATGTCGAGGCCAAAAGTTCTTCACAAGGTTAACATGACAAAAAGAGAGGTTGGGGTTACAGAAGGTTGTAATGTTTTCCACTATTTCTGTAATGTTGGTTGACTTAAAAAGTTTGCACAAAAAAATTAGGGGTGAGGTGCTAAATGCAGGAAAATAAACATTATCTAGTCAGCTAGATTTTCCTGGTGAGTCTACAACGGCATTTTGTTCATTAGGAGAGTGGAGGTCACATTTCCAAAATTACACAATTTGGGATTCTGTAACACAATTTCTCAGTTAAAACCCAAAGGCAAACACTCTTTTTCCTCTTTTACAGCTTTTCACATGGAAGGAAGTGAGACACTTGTCTTCCCAGATGGAGGGAGATTTGTAAGAAGACGCATCAACTCCAGTTCTTACATCTGTCAAATGTTTTAATGATTTTAATAAATGCCACCTGAATTTAATGCAATTGTTTGTTTACTTGTGAGCATTTTAGTAGAATTTTTGCATACAAACAAATTGCATTTTAGGATAATTGTGGGGAAAAAGTATAAACACATGTTTGTGTTATTTTGTGTTTTTTTTAACACATCTTTGTGTGAAAATGTACTAACACACTGACTGTGTGGTTAACACACAGAGGTGTGTAAACAATTAACACATTATGTGTTATTTTTAACACATCTGTTTTAAGAGTGTACTGTAGTTTTAAAGTGGTCTGTTGTCATGTCATTGCTCCAGTTCCCAGAACACCTTACGCCTACAAACATGGCCGCCATGGACTACAAGTCCCAGCACTCTCACATTCACGGTCACCCGTTTATTAATTGCACACACTTGAACTCAATCACCATACACTATATAAACACACACAAAACTCCACATTGGTGTGAAGTAACACTCTCTTTGCCTGACTTACCAAGCCTTTGTTTACTGTTCATGCTGTGTTTGTTCCTGGTTTTCACGAGTATGGAATTGCCCTGTTTGTGTTGTTTGCTGATCACTTGAACACCTGCCTGTGTCTGACAATGCATTTGCTTAATGTTTTGGATTGTTTGCTGAACCTAAACCTTACCAGCACCTGCAACTGTCTCCACTGCCTGACAGCTGCACAATACATTTTTAGTATCTCATTTAATTTAGTGTATAATACTGAGGAGTTAATGACAATGGCAGAAGATAATTACATTCCCTTGTTATAGGCTTCACTAAAACATACAACGATGCATGAATGGGGTCGATGCTATTTGGACATCGAATTTGGCATACAGGTTGGTTAGGGATGAAGCCCTGAATTCTCACTGAATGTGTATTACTTGCAACAGTCAGATTAATCCATACACATCTTTGTTAGTACTACAGGCCTGACAGAGCATCACCAAAAGCCCACTGTCCATTTGATATCTATCATCTGAAGAAAATCAGGTACTTATTTACTAATTTCCAATAAAATTGTATTAATTTGGCCACTTAGCAAAATTAGAAGTGATGTGATTCCAATTGGGATTAACAGATCCACAAATTTTCAGAAATGAAAATTAATATTGATTTAATTCGACTCCTAGTCATGATCTTATTTTAAAGCCAGCTTTTTGCAGTGTGAAATTAAAAGAGCAAAACTTGTGTCACTGTCCACTTTCTTATGAACGGCACTGCTCCAGGACCTACAATCTACAATTAAGGTCAAAAGTTTACATACACATAGGCTTAAACATTCAAACTCAATTTTTCACAACTCTACACATTTCACCTTATCATACATTTCCTGTGTTGTCAATTAGGGTATCTAATTTATTTGCATAAGAGCTCATTTCAAAGTAATAGCAAAGGGTAGATTTATTTCAGCTTTTATTTACTATATCAGATTGTCAGGGGGACAAAAGTTTCTATACACTTTGTTAGCATTTTGTTGGCATTGCTAGAACTTGAATCAAATGCTTGGTGTAGCCTTTCACAAGCTTCTCATAGTATTTTGCTGGAATTTTTGCTCATTCCTCCTGACAGAACTCGTGTAACTTCCAGGTTTGTGGGCATCAGCTCAGACAAGCTTTTTCAGTTCAATCCACAAATTTTGTATGGGATTCAGGTCAGGGCTTTGTGATGGCCACTCCAATACTTTCACTTAGTTTTTAGGACATTTTGTTACAATGTTCAACGTTTGCTTAAGACCATTGTCCTGTTTTTTGGGGGGTCCAAATTGTTTAAGAGGTCTTGGTTAAATTGCTTGGATTTCGCCATGGTATCAAGGGCATTACATGAACTTTTGGAATCCTGTTTAAAGAGACAACTTGGTGTATGTAAACAGAGCCACTCGAATTCTGATATAGTGAATTAAAGCAGAAAGAAAAGCTGTCTCTGATTGATTATTTTAAAATTACCTCTGAAGTGAACAAAGTAGATTCTCTACTTGCCTAATTCTCTAATTGACTTGCCAAAAGAAATGCATGGTAACATGAAATGTGTGGAGTTGTGAACTAAGATTGAATAGGCATATGTAAACTGTAACTACTGCTGTAGTGTTCTACTGCTAGCTTAAAATAATGGCAATACTTTTTAAATCTCACATCATCACTGTCACAAAACTAAATATTGAGTGAACAGACACATTTTGGCGAAGCACCACAGGGCATCACAACTGGTATCTGTTTGCATTATCCACCACACACATGGTGTTAGCTCAGGTGTGCCTTTGATAGATGTAGTTAGCTCACCTGACTGGTTTGATGACTTTAGAAAATCGTCAGCCTTGATGGCTAATATTTATATTCTCATAGGTCAGTGACATAGTAATTTTTAGGAACTGAGATTCATAGTTTTGATTTAAAATGAACTAACCCTTCCTTAGGTTGTTGGCTTATGAATATTGTGGATTTTTTTTCTACTTTTCTATAGAAAAATCGGACTTCTGATCAACATGGTGTTTGTCTCTGATGCTATGTCTGTCTGTAGCTCCATTTTCACAGGTACATGCTGAATCTTTAACAATTTCATTCTTGTTGAACTTTCGAGCTATGCCTTTAAGTTTAAAACAGCTGCTAATATAGTTTTGAACTGAAGTTTGTAGTGAAAAGTGAAAACATATTTCTGTGCAAAGAACAAGCTAGCATTTTTAAACATACACTGTTATTATTACTATTACTATTATTAAATATATAGTATTGTTCTAAAAACAATACAGTTTAGTGATAAGGTAGACCATATTGATAATTAACAAATAGCGATTGCTACCATAATTTATTTTAATTTTATTTGAGACCAAACTTTGCCTGGTCTGCCATGCCACTAGCAAGTCAGCAAAATGAACAACTTGCTACACTTTTAGGGAAAAGGGGGCCATGTATGTAGTGTTCAAGAAACAATATATATTTTTAAAATATTTGTTTGAAATAACATTTGTGATGTGATCAATGAGATAGTATCAATAATAATAACAAAGTTATATAATTATTTATCAATCTACAATTTTACATCGTTTTATTCAGCTTATCTTCAGATATAATGTCATACAATGACAGATTTAAAAATGATTTCTCATTGTTAAATGCTATCCTAGTTTTTCAAACATAAGGAATTAATATAGTTCATGGTAGTGAACACATACTTTTGAATATAATGTAAATGTAACAAAGAAAACTTTTAAAAGATGGTTCTCTTTTAGTTTTTTTTTTATGATGTATTGAAAGAATGAATCATTTAAATATCTAATTATGTGACTCCTCTCACAAACTTGTGGCTGATTCATGAATCAGAAAAGTAAACCATGTCTATTTTCTGTTCCACATTAAATAAGGTCAATTTCATTAAGTAAGGGTGAAACAAACTCGTATCAGAACACTTTACTGCATTGCGGTTATAATTCACAAGGTTTTAAATGAAGAAGTGGGAGTTTGTAGGGTTTATATGAATAATCTTCCTGTTTCTTGGATCCCTCATGAGAGCTTGGTAGTGTAATGATTATGTCCTGATGAGAACATGTGAAACAACTGGCCAGAATAGTTCTCTATGAAACAAAACAGCACTACATCTTATAGTATTGAAATACTACAGCCTTTATAATGGAAAATCCTCAACTGAAACTGTTAGCATTTTTACTAAAGGGATTTAATAAAGGGGGTATTCTAAAGCAAAAAATAAAATTCTGCAAACTGACAGTAAACTTTACTTTCACTGGCTGTGAAGATGTACTTGCCTGTGACTAATATCAAGTCATTTACTGTACTTTACTGTCTGCAATACCTCATACATAAGTTGTAGCAAAGTCATTATAAAAGTGTATTTGTACTAAGAATGAAGTGCCTCCATAATTCAGAAGACAATTTTTTTTTACTAATCTTTCTCTGCTATATCTTCCAGGAAGAATAAGAATTCTTCTGAGCCTTTTACCAACTGTCATCATTGGCCTAGGTGAGGGAGATTAACCTGAGCTCATGTTAACATCAACCATCATTAAAATAACCAATTAAATCTGGACAGAACCCAATTATTTTTCATCCAGATGTTATCAGATGCTCTTCTTTTGAATGGTGGTTGACTGGTCTTGTTACATTTTCTCTTAAAGGGGCAAAACATATTTATGATTGCCCAAAGCAGCCCATGGTTCCTGTCTACCTGCTAGTAGGAGGAGTGGTCTGTCTGCTTATCCAGATCCTTCCCTATCTTTATTGCAACCAACCAAATGGCGAACCCATTCTGGTGTGCTGGATTCTTTACAAGCTGCTCCTCGTTTTTTGTCCGATCTGGCTCTTGACAGGTAAGAGTGAAAGTTAGCCAGGAGCTACAGAGAGATGATGATGAAGTAGTGGTGATTAAAAAACAATGTTAAAAATAAGACAAAATCTAAAGGGCAGCTAATTCAGAATCAGAGAAAAAGAGCATTGTAAGGATTTTGGGGAAGCATATGGTCATGTCTGAGACAGACTGTGGCAAGCAACCTGATTAAATGTGCAGTGGAAGCATTGGAGGTAGTACAAAGTGACTATGTAGCACAGAGTGAATATCAGATACCACCATAAATCCAAAATTCAACACCAATGTTGTAAATATATGAGTATGTCAGGAAACATCTGAGGACACAAATGCAAGTATTCAGTGGTTTTATTAATCAAGGCAAACAGGACAAAGATGTAAAACAGGTCATAAAACAGGCAAAGGTCAGGTGATGAACAAACAATATAAACATGGGCAGGCAAGAGCAAAAACCTGACTAACAAGAACTAGATCAAAGTGGGTAAGCAAACAGTAAAACAAGGCTTGGTCTCAACTGCCACAGTGACACAGAATGTATACTTCACAATGAATGTGAGAACTTACTATTTACAACTGAGTCTATTTATACAGTATGTGCTGGTGATTGTGATTGACTCCAGGTGTGTGTGATTAATAATCTGCTGAGTGTAACTGCAAAAGATTCTGGTCCTGAGTCCCACTTCACCTACTATCCATACTAAATAGTATCTGACAGTAGAATTGGTGTCCCAGGTGTCAACATGACAGAGCATAAATCAATAAAAAAAATAATCTAATAACTAATATTCAAAATCACTCAATTTGATAAGTCTAGCTAGCAACACTGGCTTTCAGAAAATGTGGACATTAATAAGACATATTTTTCCTCTGTATTAAAAAACTGAAGATATTTGATTGAACACATAGATATGTATAGAAAGAGTGAATGTGGATAAGAATGTGGATATTTATATTTGCTCTCACAGAATTCAACATTTTATATAAACAATACATGTGTATAATTAAAACTTGTGCACTTTCTATTCCAGGTAGCGTTTTTGTATACTTGGCATATGAACCAAACTATGACTTTCGCCTTTCTGCTGACTACTGTGAGAGGACCGTCTACAAGTTTGCATTCTGGATTACAAACGCTATATACATTGCCATTCTGATGGCACTGCTCGGAGTCTGTTGCAGCCGGCTCTATAAATTATGTAACAAAAGAGCACAAAAGAATTGTGTCATAAGGACAGTTTCCTGAAAATGTTGTGAATGAAGTGAAAGGCTTTTGGATAATGCACCAGCACGGTGTTTTTACTTTTGTAATCAAAGATGGTGTAAATATTTCATGTAAATGTTTAAATGGTCATATGTATGTATTTTAAAATACTTTACAGAGAGAGTGGGACAGAGCGATAATAAAGAATATACATTGGTGGTTGAAAGTTTGTGAACCCTTTAGAATTGTCTACATTTCTGCATAAATATGACTTCAAATATCATCAGATGTTCCCTAAAATAGGGAGCCCTAAAAGTAGATAAAGAGAACCCAGTTAAACAAATGAGAAAAAATATTTCACATGGTCATTTATTTATTGAGGAAAATGGTCCAATATTGCATATCTGTGAGTGGCAAAAGTATGTGAACATTTGCTTTCAGTATCTGGTGTGACCCTCTTGTGCAGCAGTAACTGCACACTGAACAATTCTGGTAACTGTTGATTGGCTTGGAGGAATTTTAGCCCATTCCTCAGTACAGAAAACATTTAACCATGGGATGTTGGTGGGATTTCTCACATGAAAAAACTGCTTGCTTCCGGTCTTTTCACAATATTTCAATTGCATTAAGGTCAGCACTTTGACTTGGCCATTCCAAAACATTAACTTTATTCTTCTTTAATCATTGTTTGGTAGAATGACTTGTATGCTTGGGGTTGTTGACTTGCTGCATGACCCACTTTCTCTTGAAATTCAGTTCATGGACAGATGTGATTAAAAAAAAGGTGTTGTGAAGATCAGACTTTGATAGATCCCTGTTCTTTAAATAAAACAGGGTGCTGATTCACACCTGATTGTCATCCCATTTATTGAAAACATCTGACTCTAATTTCACCTTCAAGTTAACGGCTAATCCTAGACGTTCAAACATTTGTTTAATTGAGTTCTCTTTGTCTGCTTTTAGGACTTGTGTGAAAATGACATTTTAGGTCATATTTATGTAGATACATTTATGTAGAAAATTCTAAAGGGTTCACAAACTTTCCAGAACCACTGTAGTGCTACAGTGCATACAACTACTGTACTTCATGTAATTAAACGAAGAGATTTAAAATGTTTACGCTCATTTTGTACTAGGTCTACTGTAGGACTTATGGTCTCAAGATGATATATGGTGTTTAATGTGTAATTACTCAGAACCTGACTGTTGTACTTTAAGTTCAGGAAAATGAAGTATCTATTCAGCACTTAATCATCATCGGATTTATTTCTATCACTTGCAAGTCATTTGATATTATGGGTTACTCTGGTGCACTCTGGTTTAACACTGTGTTGTACTTTATTTTGTAGGTTTGTGGTGCTATTTGTTCCTAAATGCAAGTCATGTAAGCTGTACTTCCTTCTGTTTTATCTGTGATTTTATAAGACACTGTTTCCTAAGGAACATTATGTAGTATGTCCATGTTTCACAAAGATGTTGGTCACTACAAGGGTTACAAACTACATCACTTCATCAGTATACAATAATCCCCTGCTGTCTCAAGAATTACTATAATTTCCTGAATCTGTCACTGAAATTCATTTTACATAAATCTAAATATGAGTCAATAGTGAAAGTCTAGCAAAATATGGTTACTCTTTTCATTAACGGTTTTTGCTTGCATCATAAATGAACATGTACTGTTGCCGTGGTGCAGAATATCAAAGTTTATATAAAACAAAAACAACACACAGTCATCTGATATTTTTCCATGTATGGTTTTTCGTTATCTGAACAAAATTTTGTTTTTCAACAGCTCTATTGCAATTCAGCAGCACAAAGGACAGATTATAGTCAGGGTGTGATATCAGATACTATATTGAAGGGAAGTATAATTTGAAGGTCAGTAACATGTTCTATGATATATTTTGTAAACATAATATGTTGGTATTGATAAAAAATTTTTTATGTGCAACTAAAAATATATAAAGACTAATAAAGACTTCATCAATAAAGAACTAACAGCTATCATAAAAGCTAAATATTTAACAGGGGTATTGTGTATAAACTACACTATCCTCTTGGCTCCAGAAAATGATTAGAAATATTCTGTTATGTTGTAAAGACAGGTTGCCCAACTACTAAACTCAGGAAGGAAAATGTGTCAAAGTGTTTACGCAAGATATAACAGTGCTGCAAACAAAAGATGAACTTCCAGTATACAATAAAACTACATAGGTTCTTGGTTGCCATATTACCTTCGTTAAGAACAGTTTTATTATCTTTCAGTCATTTTGGACATTAGCTTTCAGTGAACAATCACTGAAGATGGAAACAGAAGAAAGAACCGCTGGTCATAAATCATTCATTGGTAAGAGTTACGCTGATTAAATACATAGGGAGTTTGAGAGCAGTTCGGCTGTGTGTTAATTACTATTTGTTTTGGCTGTTTTACTTTTTAGTGCTGCTGAATCTGATTGCTTGGATGGTTCTGATAACAGCTGTGGGATTAGGTAAACAGTAATAAAATGATTGTTTTCTCAAATCCACAAGTTCTTGGCTGTTCAGTTAATTTATAATTTCATAAGATTCGTTTTTTTTTATGCCTTTGGGTTATATTGATTCAAACAATAAACATAATTGTAGCATTGTGTTTTTGAGTCTTATATTACCTGTGTTGTGAAAGTATGCTCTTGTCCCATGATTTATTTAGGAGCCATTCATTTCAATGAATGCCCCATTCAGTCCTACATTCCTATATATCTGATTATTATTGGTGGGTGTGGGCTCATTTTATTGATGTTGGCCTACTGGAACAACACACTGCATGAAGGAGTCTGGAAACAGAGATGCATTCTATGTATTCTATGCATCGTCGTTTTCAGCATCATCTGGTTTCTTACAGGTAAGAAATGGTCTGAGAAAGATGAAGATGGGGGTAAAGAAAACGTTGTAGTGAAAAAAAAACATGTATACAGGAATATTCGGATGCCTTTATGCATATAAACATAAAATATTGCTCCAAATATGACTGAATATTGACCTTAAAAGGAATGTGCTGTGCATGTAAACCTAGTCAATGACTCGTATAAATATTTCCATAATCAGTGGTTCATTCAGTGGTCCTCAACCCGCCAATGTTTTACTTTTCAGGAACATTCTGGGTTTACTCCATATATCCTCCAAGCTTCAATTCCTCAGCTGTGGGACACTACTGTCAGAGGAGTCTTTACCTGTTTGCCTTTTGGTTCAATATCCTGTGCTTTTTGTGTGTGCTTGTTTTGATTCCTTGCTGTATTTGTTATTTTTTGTACGAATGTGTTAGAACTGCATATTCTCCATAGGGTTTTAAGATTCAAGATTTTATTTGTCACATACACAATTATATACAGTATATAACTATATATAAGGGTGCCTTAATATACAGATAATATAATGGTTGGGTTAGCATTTAAATTGTGTAATATTTGTTCAAAGACTGAAATAGATACTTTTCTAACTTTTGTATTCATATGACACATCCACTACTTCCATTTTGTTTTATATATAATTGTTTTCATGTACTATAATATTACAACTCTCCTGGCTGAGACACCGCCCTTTGGTCCAATAGGCGCCCTTGACAATGACGTAATCCGTGTCCAGCCAATGGCGAGTAGAAATCGAGCATCGCCCTTTAAGACACAAACACTGGAGTGTTGTTTTTATGACGTTAAGCAGGGCTATTTTAGGTATTAAGTTCTCATATATAACGCGTCCCTGCTCTTTTAGAAGCCATGGCCGGTAAGTACACATGTCATGTTAAAAAGAAGAGTTGTTATTTATTACCTGCACACGCCTCGGGCCTATAGAGAATATCAACAGATGATCTGATCATCACTATCCGCTGTATCGGCAATCAGGCGTAGGTTTCGCCCAAATTACACATATTGTAGATGAAATCTTATCTAGTATAAGTTTTAGTTTATTTACTCTGTGGTGAGCTTTCACAATGCAATTCATGCCATACAAGAGCAGAACCTTGCTGTGAGTTGTTCGGCAATAAGGACTGTCAGTGACAGTGGGCTGTGTCCTAATCACTCAGCGACAGTGGGCTGTGTCCTAATCATTCACCGACAGTGGGCTGTGTCCTAATCACTCAGTTACATTGGGCTGTGTCCTAAACACTCAGTTACAGTGGGCTGTGTCCTAAACACTCAGCGACAGTGGGCTGTGTCCTAAACACTCAGCTACAGTGGACTATGTCCTAAACACTCAGCTACAGTGGACTGTGTCCTAAACACTCAGCTACAGTGGGTTGTGTCCTAAACACTCAGCGACAGTGGGCTGTGTCCTAAACACTCAGTTACAGTGGGCTGTGTCCTAAACACTCAGTTACAGTGGGCTGTGTCCTAATCACTCAGCTACAGTGGGCTGTGTCCTAAACATTCGGTTACAGTGGGCTGTGTCCTAAACACTCGGTTACAGTGGACTGTGTCCTAAACACTCGGTTACAGTGGGCTGTGTCCTAATCGCTCAGTGACACTGGGCTGTGTCCTAAACGCTCAGTGACCGTGGGCTGTGTCCTAAACGCTCAGTGACAGTGGGCTGTGCTCTAAACACAAAGAGAGAAAAAGCCTGAGGAAAAGCATAAACAGGTGGTTATGGAGGTGAACCTTGGCCCCAGATTGGCCTGCCATTTTACAGGATTCAAATAAATGCTACTTTGGTGTTTCCAAAGAACAACTATTGGAAAGTTTTTAGCACTGTTGTAGTTCAAATTATGTCCAATAGGAGGCGGCATTGTTTCAAAGTAGGCTTACTAAAGCTAAAGACTCGTTTGTTGGATTTTGTGCATGGGTACAAAATAGTATAAAATCTAACCTGTTTCTGTTTATCTTAGTGTGGGATGCTGTGGCTTAAGATTACTTATGTGAATAAACATAAATTGTGTTCAAAATGGCACCATACTCCCGATTCCCTACAAACAATAAAATTCTTTACTAGGGTACAGGGTAGTTTTTGGAAATTATGTTATGTAATATAAAAAAGGGAGTTTTGATTTGCAGTTGTTTTTAAATAAAATAGTGTCATATACACTTAGCAATCACTTTATTAGGAACACCTGTACACCTACTCATTCATGCAATTTTCTAATTAGCCAGTCGTGTGGCTAAGTCCTTCAGATAAGGGCCAGCAGTTGTAATGTTCACATCAACCATCAGAATGGGGGGGAAATGTGATCTCAGTGATTTTGACTGTGAGATGATTGTTGGTGCCAAACAGGCTGGTTTGAGTATTTCTATAACTGCTGATCTCCTGGGATTTTCACACACAACAGTGTATAGAGTTTACTCAGAGTGGTGCAATAAAGAAAAAATATCCAGTGAGCGGCATGTCTGCAGTCAGAAACACCTTGTTGATGAGAGAGATCAGTTGAGAATGACCAGACAGTTCAAGCTGACAGAAAGGCTACAGTAAAGCCCTATTCACACTGGGACGATTGCAGCGCGAAAAATGGTCCGTTTAACGCCCAAGTAGCTGTCAATGAGAGTGTTCACACCCAGGAGTAAAACACGTGGCGTCAAAGCGTCAGATTTTTTAACGTCGAGGGGTTTGTTTTATTTATTTATTTATTTGACATGCCACGTCAAAACCTGGCCGACCAATGAGATTCACGCTTTTGTTCACGTGCTCGAAGCCACTGAATTACATACAAGTACGACTTGATGGCGCTCAACAACAAAACTGTCTTACCGACGAAGAAGAAGCTGAAAAAGAAGAAGAGTGCATAAGTGACACACCTGAAATAAAATGCTCACTGCTAATAAATCCTTCTGCCTACACACATAAACAAGATGTCCTCTGAAAGCACCAGATTCAAAATTACACACTAAATACTATATAAGTATATTATTACAAGTATTATTATACTATTTTTTGATGACACTGAAATGCAAGCATATATTCTAAATGATCCATTTAATTCTTTCAGTGTTGTTTTCTACATTAAATAGCAGTGTATGTTTCTTTGTGTCTTCCCTGCTAATGATAATTTGCTGAGTGATAGTCCACTGTATTTATTTTGCACCTGGCATATATATATATATATATATATATATATATATATATATATATATATACATATACACACACACACACACACACACACACACACACACACATGTACAGTGTATCCGGGAAGTATCCACAGTGCTTCACTTTTTCCACATTTTTATGTTACAGCCTTATTCCAAAATTAATTATTTTCCTCAAAATTCTACAAACAAAACCGCATAATGACAACGTGAAAGAAGTTTTTTGAAATCTTTGCAAATTTATTAAAAATAAAAAACAAAAAAAAGCACATGTATATAAGTATTCACAGCCTTTGCCATGACACTCAAAATTGAGCTCAGGTCCATCCTGTTTCCACTTGAGATGTTTCTACAACTTGATTGGAGTCCACCTGTGGTAAATTCAGTTGATTGGACATGATTTGGAAAGGCACACACCTGTCTATATAAGGTCCCACTCTTAACAATGCATGTCAGAGCACAAACCAAGCAATGAAGTCCAAGGAATTGTCTGGAGACCTCCGAGACAGGACTGTATCAAGGCACAGATCTGGGGAAGGGTACAGAAACATTTCTGCAGCATCGAAGGTCCCAGTGAGCACAGTGACCTCTATCATCCGTAAATGGAAGAAGTTTGAAACCACCAGGACTCTTCCTAGAGCTGGCCGCCCGGCCAAACTGAGCAATCGGGGGAGAAGGGCCTTAGTCAGGGAGGTGACCAAAAACCCGATGGTCACTCTGACAGAGCTCAGCGTGTCTCTGTGGAGAGAAGAGAACCTTCCAGAAGAACAACCATCTCTGCAGCACTCCAACAATCAGGCCTGTATGGTAGAGTGGCCAGACGGAAGCCACTCCTCAGTAAAAGGCACATGACAGCCCGCCTGGAGTTTTTCAAAAGGCACCTAAAGGACTCTCAGACCTTGAGAAACAAAATTCTCTGGTCTGATGAAACAAAGATTGAACTCTTTGGCCTAAATGGCAAGCGTCATGTCTGGAGGAAACCAGGCACCACTCATCACCTGGCCAATACCATCCCTACAGTGAAGCATGGTGGTGGAAGCATCATGCTGTGGGGATGTTCTTCAGCGACAGGAACTGGGAGACTAGTCAGGATCGAGGGAAAGATGAATGCAGCAATGTACAGAGACATCCTTGATGAAAACCTGCTCCAGAGCGCTCTGGACCTCAGACTGGGGTGAAGCTTCATCTTCCAACAGGACAACGACCCTAAGCACACAGCCAAGATAACAAAGGAGTGGCTACAGGACAACTCTGTGAATGTCCTTGAGTGGCCCAGCCAGAACCCAGACTTGAACCCGATTGAACATCTCTGGAGAGATCTGAAAATGGCTGTGCATCGACGCTCCCCATCCAACCTGATGGAGCTTGAGAGGTCCTGCAAAGAAGAATGGGAGAAACTGCCCAAAAATAGGTGTGCCAAGATTGTAGCATCATACTCAAAAAGACTTGAGCTAAGGCTGGGAATACTTATGTACATGTGCTTTTTTTGTTTTGTATATTTAATAAATTTGCAAAGATTTAAAACAAACTTCTTTCATGTTGTCATTATGGGGTATTGTTTGTAGAATTTTGAGGAAAATAATGAATTGAATCCATTTTGGAATAAGGCTGTAAAATAACAAAATGTGGAAAAAGTGAAGCGCTGTCAATACTTTCCAGATGCACTATATATATATATATATATATATATATATATATATATATATATATATATATATATATATATATATATATATATATTTGAGTATAATTTCTGACCATGTTTATCCCCCTTCATGACCACAATTTAACCATCTTATGGCTACTTCCAGCATGATATGTCCAGCATGATATGTCCACCATGTCACAAAGCAAACATCATCTCAGATTGGCTTCATAAACATGACAATGAGTTCAGTGTTCTTCAGTGGTCTTTCCAGTCACCGGATCTGAATCCAATAGAAGAACTTTGGGATGTTTCACAGCATGAAAGTACACCTGAAAAATCTGCAGGAATTGTGTGATGTGATCATGTCAGTATGGAAAGAGAATCTCAAATGAATGTTTCCAAAATCTTGTGGAGTCTATGCGACGAAGAATTGAAGCTGATTCGAGAGTGAAGGGAGGCCGTACCCAGTATAAGTATAGTGTTCCTGATAAAGTGCTCAGTGAGTGTATTTATTTCAGCAACTGTCCTTTATATTTATGTCTCATCAAGTTGCAGAACTGGTAGCAAAATGCTTACAGGCACGAGACATGGCTTACTGCCCCTACAGCCAGTTCCCAGTTGGTGCTGCTATTTTGACATCAGGAGGTGCCATAATCACAGGTACACATGTATGGGTTACAGATGGGAACTTTCAGTTCAGGACTGCAGTTATCATATTTTATACACTGAACAAGATGAATGTTAATTGGGGAAAACTGAAGCGTGCAGTACTACTGACCTCCAGGACTAGAACTGTCTACGTATACTTTATAGGCCAAACTCATAATAATGGTTGATCACCTGTCAGGACCTACTCTAACATTCATTGTGTGTATTTGTGTATATCAGGCTGCAATGTAGAGAATGCTTCTTATGGCCTTACAGCGTGTGCAGAGCGAACAGCCATACAGAGAGCTGTAGCTGAGGGCCACAGGAGTTTTACAGCTATAGCAGTCACATGGTAAGACTCATGCCATATTGGCAATATGTTGAGGGAAGCATATTGCTCTGGGGCAAGGGGGCTGGTATAGTCAGGTGTACCCTTGAGAGGAAGTTGATTATTAAATGTTTATGTTGACATTATTTAACATCTGCTTTTGCTTTCCCTCAGTGATATTAAAGATAGTTTTGTGGGACCCTGTGGGGCCTGTCGACAGGTGTTAATGGAGGTAAGGTCTACTTGTTCATATATTTAAGTATGCATGTGTGAATTACTGCAAAAAAAAAACATTAGGTTTTTGCCCTAATCTAGCATATCACTTACTGTATTGTATTTATTGATCTCTCTTACATTTAGTTTGGTACAGAATGGGACGTTTACCTGACCAAGCCTGATGGGTCCTATAAGAAGACAAGTCTGAGAGAGCTGCTGCCTTTAGCATTCAGCCCAGCTCACTTGGCAAAAGAGAGAAATTAAAGCAATAGCTTTTAAGGAAGGTCTGCTTTGTCCTTCTTACTCTGAATTAGAGGTATACATCGTGACTGCTAAAAAGTGGCGGGATCAGGTGGTTTTTAACTCCCATGCAGGTGGGAGCAGGAGGTCAGATCTGAACCTCGCAGGACAAAGAAAGTTCAGGGACCGTTCGGGAAGTGGCAGGTTGTTTGTGTGGCACTTTGTGATACTTTTGTGTGACACATTACTACATTAATTAATTCATCTCCAGGAAATGCTTTATTCTGGTAAAGGTCACTGTAGTTTAAATGACATTTATTTATATTTTGGGGAATAAACTAAGCTTATTAGGAGACACTGTGGGCAGGTACAAATGAAAATAAGTGTGTAAAAATAACTGTGGAAACAGAAAACATTGATCAGGCTTCCCGCAGGAGTGGGCAAGATTGGGGAAAACATTGTTGCACAAACATTTACTCTTACTCAGCTTTTGCTCACTTACTCAAACATAAAATCAAAAACTTGCATTTTATGTATTTATTTTTTTTGGGGGGGGGGGTCCATGTAGGGGGATATTTTATAATTTATAGCCTCAATTTATACAGTTCTAAAACTTTTCATGTCCTCATGTATTATCAAGTTAGAGCTATATAAATTATCATTTAGTAATAACAATCAACTTTTGAAATCAGCCAATAAACAATTAACACCCATGAAAGCTAGCCTTTGCTGGTACATAATCAGAAGACCAGTGTAGCTAAAGATGCACCACAAGAGGGCGCAATGAGAACAAGTGGAGCAGAATTTAGTTATTGTTAGATAACCACTAAGCTAAAACCTTAAAAGAGCATTTTTCAGCTATTTCTCTTCCCTACCAAATCAAATAAATAAATATTCAAAATCTATGTAGAGTAGGCATGTGAGTGTTCATCATCTTTCAGAGAAACTTTTTTCCTTAATTTGTGAAACTGAATAGAAAGTGCTTAGTGTAGCGGAAGGAAAGTGTGGGCTTGATCCATATGCCCCTGGTGCCCCTCAGGGCTGTTTGAAATTCTCCTCTGCAATACGGAGGGGACAACATTCAGTTCTGTCACCCTGGAAAACACTCTGACATTGTTCTCTGTGAGAGACAGAGTGGAAGAGAAGAGGGGAGGGTGGGGGGGTGGGTGGTTTAAAAGAGTGAGAGAGAATGAACCATAAAAACAGAAGTAAAAGGAAAAGACTACAAGCTAGACTTTGTTTCCATGAGGTACTACTGAGAGTAAGAAAATTATACTCATCTCCAAGCTAGAAATGAACAGAACTGAAAAGCAGATAAGAGATGAGACATGAAGAGATAAAAAGGGAAAGACAAAAAGAGACAATAAAACAGCTGACAAAGCAATGTTCATATTGGTGTAATAACACTGTGGAGCATTTCAGTAAGGGGAGAGCAGCTGAAAGCAGGCAATAAGAAGCAGTGAGAGTGCTTTTTTTCTGGCTTAAGCAAATACAGGATTCAGCAGGACCTATTCATCTCTTATGTACACACATACAGTTTGTTAACACTGTTTTAGTGGGACTGGCTTTGTTGTTTACACACATTATGTATTTAAATACAGTATTGCTTATGTACTACACACTTTTTTTTTTTTTTTTAAATAAATTGAGACATGTATCATACAAGCATGGTATCATGTTTTATTTCACTAGTGGTACAATATAACTGTATGGCCTGACCTACTACAGGTGTTAAAATGATCTTTTAATTTCATGACTTAACTTCTCATAAACTGGAAAGTGTCAGCTTTTGCTTCCAGGTTCAAAATTCTGTTACATTATTAATATTAATAATTTCTTTTTTCGGTTATTTTAAATAGTTACAAGACCAGAACATGTGGTGTCCTGAGGGAACCAAGCCTGCATGCAGATGTAAAATCCAGGGCCATTCTCCATTTTTTTTGTTTTATGGACAAATGAACAACAACAACAACAACAAAAAAGCCCTGAGAAGTAAGCACAGAACTCAAATGGCATTTAGCAACATAGGGTGTGTAGCTTATATCATCTACTTTTTGTACTTATTTGAGCCTTTAACCTATATTGTTTGGAACACAGCAATAAAAACAATTTTGACATTGCTATTCCATATGAACTCCTAGCAATAAAATAGTAAATTCCAGTGTATATAGAAATGCACAGCCATAAACACAAATGAAAGCTGCTGGCTTCCTGTATATCCTGCAAGGAAAATATAGCCATCCTGCAGCTTTGAGGTTTTTTATAACAATGACATAAAACATAAAAGGCAGAAAAACAATCCTCTTGAAGGACCAATCCAGTCCACTATAGTTTTTATTATTTATTTTTTCATGCCTTTGAAGCTGGGCTTAAGACAGCAGGATTAGGCAGGCTATGGCGGGTCCTCTCTAACCCCTGTTGAATATCTCTGTAAAACCCTGCATCCCCTGCTGTGCCATGAGAAAAAATAGACCAGGTTTCACAATCTTCCTCTTTCCATGCGGAAGGAGAACTGAGAATGGGTGCATAGGAAAATTAAAAAATAGTTTGAAGAAAAATGCTTACGGGAAATTCTAGGGCAAAGGTTGGTGCTGAGGGGGATTATGTGCTGGCGTGAGCATATTAAACAAAGAATGTCAGAGAACCTGATAAATAGTTTGTATCACAGCCACATTCATTCATTTTACTTGGGCAGGTTGGTAGCTAAAGTGAGGAGTCTGTGATGACTCAAGACAAGAAAACATGAGAATTTTATGCTTGTTCTTTTTTAGAAACAGCTCAGTGTTAGGCCTACTGAGAAATGACGGCTTATGACTGTACTTTGACTCTTTTACAGTTGTTGAGGTCATTGGGTATGCATGCACAGCTCTATATTAACAGATATCATAATGACAAAGGTTCTTCAGGGTAAACTACTATACTTTGAACTTGAGTCACAATCTCAATTAAGTAATATTTTATGACAGGTCAACATAATTGCGGTCTATTTGAATGATTAGCTGATTACCAGTACAGCTTTATTCAAGGTACACTGTTGATTCATTCAAGTCCTACAATGAGCCGGCTAAACGAACAGCTGAACAGGGTTCATTTGTTGGGATAAATGGGAATGAATCGTTCTTAATGAAGCATAGACACAGTAACATTAATGCAGGAATGCTTCCTGGAGTTGTCAGTGTAGTTTGTAGTACCTTTCTGAATGTACAATATTTAAATAGATATTTGCAATGCTAAGTAATGTTCATTTATTAAGTAGATGTTAGAGTAAATTCATGACACAAATTCAGACATATATAGGGCAGTAGTAGCTCAGTGGTTAAGACATTGGACAACTGATCGGAAGGTTGTGAATTCAAGTCCCAGCACTATAAAGCGTCCACTGCTGGGCCCTTGAGCAAGACTCTTAACTCTCAACTGCTCAGTTGTATAAATATAAGTCGCGCTGGATAAGGGTCTCTGCCAAATGGCGTAAATGTATATATAGGCAAAAAAAAAAAAAAGAACAACCACTGGTCAAAAATATCACAGACTTTATTCAGAAAAAAAGGCAAATGGGGCTCAATGTATCCATCCATCTATTTCCTGTACTGTCTATCCTACATAGGGTCACGGGGAGCCTGCAGCCTATCCAAGGCGTTAGGTATACACAGTAACGCATTACTGTAATCTAATTATTTTTCTGATAATACAGTAACGTAACACATTATATTTTAAATGTATCTCATTTGATTACAGTTACTGATGTGAATAAAATTATGTTACTTGTCTCACAAATTTATTGTTTAGAAAACAATATTAAGTAAAATGCTTGTTTACAATAAATCATGTTTTGCCCCGAAGATTTTTTCTTTTGCCCCAAATAATTCTCCACTTGGAGCGGGTTGTCACTGCGTAACTAAACATCAGTAAAGAAGACAGTGGTTGTAATTTTATAACTTTAGTGAATGGAGGCGAGACCAATCAGACAGGGTTTACAGGAAAATATGTGGAAACACTCATGTCTTATTGGCTGACAGCTCTCAATTCTGTCAAACGATAGCTCACAATGTCAGTGTGAGGAAAAAATGGATATACGCTGATTTTTTAAAAACCAGTAAATGGGTTGAAACTGAAACAGTAACATCCTCTGATGCTGAGCAGGAAAACAAGGTGTATAAATGTCTATATGAGTTCCAGTTTACGTGAACATGATATGAGCAGAGTATAAGGAAAGATAGTGCACTTTGCATGGCACTGTAGCAGCTAAACCCATACAATGATAGATTAGTTGTGCTACATTTTATATTTAATCAGTCTGATAGTCCTAAAAACAGTAACAACACCCGAGGCATGTTTTAGGATAAATCTGACTTTTTCTGATCATGTTGATCATGCTGAACATTGACGCACACTAAAATTACTGAAAGAGCTATGGGTTTCACTTTGTAGTGTATCTTTGTATGTACATGCAGTAATCAGTAATGTAATCAAATTACAAGTAATAATTAGTAATGTGTAGTGGATTACTTTTTTTGAGTAACTTACACAACACTGCTTGTGGTACAAGGCAGGGTTATACCCTGGATAGGGTGCCAACCCATTACAGGGCACAGGCTCATGGCATATGGGAGCCAAAACAGTGAGCTGAGTCAAATGGAATTCCCATCACTAGCACACTAAATAGTGGACCGACTGCAATAATTCTGTGGTTTGATTATATATAGGACAAAGATGAATGTGTACAGGGTAATTTGTCTGTCGCTGCAAAAAAGACGGTTTCATGACTGCTTAATAGTTCCTAATACGCAAATTATTTGGTTGAAATACAGTACCTACAACACTACAATGAGATACATATGATTAATTAATTCTGTATTTATTGTACAGGAGTAATAAACCTCTCAGTGCTGCCAAACTGTGCTACCCATGTGGCTACGACCCGGATGTCAACAAGGGGCCTTGAAAAAGGCAGTCTTATCACTTAATGACAGCACTGCCTAGTCTTATCAGTGTGTGCAACGATGGCAACTTCTCAGGAGCCCTGTTCTGACTTTATTCATGTCCAGCCAATAGTAATGCGGGGGCAGAGTTTAGAGCAGGGGCTGGTCCATAGGACTATATAAGAGCTAATGTCACTGCCACAGCACCTTCTGATGTAAGTGGCAGGATTTGAACCCACTGAGGCCCTGTTACAAGAGACCTATTCACCATCTTTATCGGTAATGTAAACTTCAAGCAATACTCTTATTTTACAGAATTTTGATATCTTGATATAGCTTAATTTATATTTGAATAGATGTGGTAACTGTCTTTAAATATCAAAATATTATTATTATTATTATTATTATTATTATTATTAATTGAGACCTAAAGACCTTTTAAAGGTAACATGTCATAGCACTGATTTTATATTTTTGTCATAGCAGCTATATAAAACCTTTATTTATTTATTTATTTATTTATTTATTTAAAGCTATTACAGTAACTTATCATGGTTATTGACCTGAACTGGAGGATCAGTTTAATGTCATAGTATATGTCTTCTGTTGTCACTAAGAATTCACTTGAGACACCATGAGTAAAGAGGCTGATATGAAGGAGGTGGAGCTGAATGAGCTGGAGCAGGAGAAGCAGTCAATTAACACAGACACGGAAAAGAACGGCTGCGTGAAAGTGAAGGTGCCGGAGGAAAAAGAGGTCAAATTCACTGGCCTGAGTAAAGAAGAACTGATGAAAGTAGCAGGCACCACAGGGTATGTGCTCTCAAATGCACCAAACCGTTCTTATGAAGGCATAAGGTCACAAACCATCAGGCTTAGGCTTAAATATTTGTATTAATTTCCCTGAAAAATGCAGAAATTTCTATTGCTCTAAGTGACTAAAATATATAATAGGGTTGCTAACAATTTAGATTCACCTTATTCATGAGATAAGACAATCCCTACCTCTGGAAGAAGTATATGTAGAATTTGAGCCCAGTCAGTTTCTACACAAACAAAAATTGTTTGAGGGGATAATATTTCAATGTATGTGTTGGGATTTGACAAGTGATTCCCCTAGTTTGAAACTGACTCTCGCTGTTTATTCAGATGGGTGCGGACTCGCTGGGTCTTGCTGGTTCTGTTCTGGCTCGGCTGGGTTGGTATGCTGGCCGGGGCAGTGGTGATCATTGTTCAGGCTCCACGGTGTAAACCCATTCCTGAAATGCACTGGTGGAATGAGGGTCCACTCTACAAGATAGCTGATGTGATGAAGTCCTTTGAAAACATTAAAGGTATTGAAATAATGCCATAACTGTGCTTTTAGGTCAAATTGGCATTCAGATCATTAGGTCTGCATTTTGAAAAAGAAAAAAAAAAAATTCAGTTACAAAATTATAATAGCTTTTCAGAGATGAGTTAAAATGTTTTTCTATGAAGAATTAAAAACTTCTTATCCAACTTGGACTTACCCAAGTTGTCCTATGTTATCCTATGTTTCCCAGCAATCTTCTAGGAAAATCACTAAATCACTGATATGTTAGAGTGTCCTTCCATCTTGATCCTGGCACAACATGCACGTCCAGTTAGAGCATAATGCATTATGATAGCTTATAAACAGTTTTTCTTTGAATGATAGTAAGAGTTCAGTGAACTAAACGTACATTCCTTGCTTTCATAACTACATAGCATTCCTATTAGTTTCTGTTTAAAATGGTAAATGGTCTTCACTTATATAGCTGTTCTTATTTATTTATTTATTTATTTATTAACCTTAGCAGTTTACACTGTTTCTCATTCACACATTCACACACACATTCACACACCACCGGCTGCAGAGCTGCCATGCAAGGCACTATCGGGAGCAAATTTGTAGTTACTGAATAATAGGCTTCAAGTAACTGAATAAAATACTGGTAGTTTAAGGATGTAAAAGTGTCAAAGTACCACATATAAATTTGCTACAATGTCTTAGGGAAATAAAGCTTATATTTTGACTGTGGCCAAAATACCAGATCATTTCAAATGGATGCCACTATGGAATTCTTTGTTTATTTTTTTCACACTAGGTTTGGGAGGCTGTTGTACAGCCTCAGTCAAAGCTATTGCGAAACTTGGTGGTGTCTTGTGACCCACATGCTTGAGATCACATGCTGAAATTGAGAAATAGTCCACAATCTGCTTCTCTCATCAAAAATTATTGCCTGCTCAGGGGTTGTTTTTTTTGTGTTGGGTAATTGCAGTGAAAGACAGAAGTACTGTGTACAGTCAAACCTATGAAAATGTTTTACAATTTTTCAGCCATTAAATGCTAGTGGCCTTACATCAGTTATCAGCAACAAAAACATTTGTAATGTTTAATATATATGAACACAGTTGTAATAACTAGTTAATGGATAAAGATTTAGCATGGGGCTGTGGTTTGGTACAGTATGATCTGTTCTACTGATTTTGTTCATGTTCTCTCTATCTCCTTCTCTCTTTACAGGAATAGAAAACAAGCTGGACAGTCTGAACCAGCTGAAAGTGAAAGGGTTGATCCTGGGCCCAATACACCGTGTTCAGGAAGACCAACTCAGTACACTGGAGTTGGAAGCGATTGATCCTTCGTTTGGCACTGAGAATGACCTGGTCAGCCTGCTGGAAAGAGCCCACAAGAAGAGTGAGGGTCCCTAAATACTCATGACCCACTATGATATTGTTTAGAAGCTCATTGCAGAGTGAAAGCATCTAGTCACATCCATCATGCTGTCATATGTCAGTCAGTGTGTTGGCATATCTCCCTCTGTCTTATGAACCACTCTCCAAACAAAACACCATTGAATGGTTTCATTCATGTGTGTACACTCCAGGGGAACTGGTTTTATTTTGTACAGTATTGTGGTATATTTACTTCTCTCTCTCTCTCTCTCTCTCTCTCTCTCTCTCTCTCTCTCTCTCTCTCTCAGGTATGTCTATAGTGCTGGATCTGACACCCAACTATAATGGAATGGACGATTGGTTCAGCAAAGCTCCCACTGTTGCTGAAAAACTTAAGGTAGGTACTAGTCAGAACCACAAATCTGTAGAATATATTTTAAAAAATGAGTGAGCAAAAGTTCAAATGAGGTCATATTTCTTGCATTAGAAAATATGACTGTATAGAAGAATCTTTTTTTTTTGCTCTCTACCAGGATGCATGTGCCTACTGGCTGAAAAAAGGTGTGGACGGCATTCTCCTTCCTGATATGAGCCCAGCTGACAGAACTACTATCTGGCAGTCCATCCACAATGTTGTTCATTCCAATATCACAGACGGGACTAAAAAACGGTAAATGGTGCTGTAGGGACACCTTGTGGTTACACTGAAGTATTTTCCCAAAGGTTTTTTTTTTTTTTTTTAAAGCAGTGCTGCTAGTTCCCCCTGCTTGTATCGTGGTGTTATAGCATATTCACAACAATCAACACTTAGTATAGGAATAAGGATGTACCATAAATCCAGCATTATAGGAGAAAATAAAAAATGGCAAAACAAAAACTTATTTATTTACAGAACTTTCTCACCATTATTTTTCTCAAAGCACAAACTCAGAAGTAGAATTATTTGGATTTGTTCCTCCTTGCTCAGGTAGATTATGGACTGTAAAAATATAAAAATATATATATAGATTAACTCTATGATGCTGGACTTATTTATTTATTTATTTACTGGGTATTATATAACAAATGACACATTTATAATAAAACTTAAAGTCGAGTATTATTAAAAAAGTGAATCTATAGCTTACTAATGCCTTTGTTCTTTCACAGGGCTCTGATACTTTCAATCAGAAATCAGTCAGTAGACCATGCCTTTCAGCTGATGATGAGCTCTGGAGTTGATTTGTTGGAAACTACACTGCCAAATTTCGGGATGCGTGAGATTAATGCTTTAACCACGCTCAATTCCACCTACTCCAAACTTGCCTGGAGCCTGAGTAAACAAACTTCAGGTTTGCCCACACGCCTCTACCATATGCTGCTCTTCACCCTCCCTGGCACCCCAGTGTTCAACAGAGGGGATGAGGTTGGACTGAAGGCGGGGGTGAGTACAGATCGGTGGATAGATAGAAAAGATCTGGACTGACTAATATATTCAACATAGATATATATGGAAAAATAGTTACACTGCTTAGGTTTTCTCTGACAAGCTTGCTTGAATGGGCCTAATTTTATTTAAATATATCTTCTCAGGAACCCTCTAGGGGAATTTGGGACTTGGAAAATCCAGCTGAGGAGAACAATGAAACAGCAAAGGTGATTACAAACATGTTATTGCACTACCTACGTTTGTCACAAAAATAGTTCCTTATTGTATCTAACCTCAGGTCTACATTTCCTTTGCAGTCAGATATCTCAGCTCAGAATGCAATATGCAAATGAGAACTCTTAAAGAAAAAAAGAAGAAAAAAAACAGTAATGTGGTCTGTGACTAGTCTGATCAATCACAGATGTTCCAGATAAGGTTATTGTGGGTGTCTTAATAATTTATGGCATTGTCATGATGAGACAAAAAAAAAAAAAAAATCATTGTTAAATTAATGCAGGCCCGTGATTAATGGGTTCACCAATTTTAGTATTTCCAAGGGACACTGCCAACACCATTTGCTGAAATGTAATTGCAATACAATATTGATGCAATTTTTTAGAGTAAAATAAATTGATTGATATTTACATTAATTTAGAACTATGTCTATAGCAAGAATGAGATGTCTGTGTATATATCTGTATATAATTGCTTACAGTAGGCTTTTTAACATACTGTGAAATATGCTTTTCAGGATAAGTAGGGAGAAAATGGTCCAAAAGGATCATGCTATTTATAGTATTCAGCCTAGGTATGAAAAGGTTTATCAGTGAAATATGAGGTTTACCAAATATAGTGCTTGCTCTGTAGGATTTAGCCATATATTTCTGTAAGTAATTCTGAGAAACTTTACAAATACAGGACCAAATGTACATTGTAAGTTTGTCATTCATTTGAACGCAATAAGTCCATTCATCTCTCTCTCTCTCTTTCTTTCTCAGAATCTGAGAGCAGAACGCACTTCACTGCGAAGCTTCTTTAAGACTCTCAGTGACCTTAGAGTTAAAGAAAGAGCTCTGCTGCATGGTGAATATGCCACCCTATCCAGCACCGACTCCTCGTTTGCATTCCTCCGCCTGTGGGATCAGAGTGAACGCTTCATCACTGCCTTAAACTGGGGCAATGCCCCTGTGACAGTCCAGCTGACTGCTGTCAATCTGCCTGCTGAGGCCCGGGTCCGTCTCAGTACAGATACAGAGAAGCTAGCTGTGGACCGCATAGTTCCTTTGCAGAATCTGCAGCTAGAAGCCAAACAAGCTGTTTTATTGTCCTTTCCTTATACAGGATAGGAACATTAGCAAAAATACGCGCATAATAACACAAGGCTCCTTTTCAGAATAGAAAGCCAATGTTAAACAAGCTCTGTTTGTTCTCATCGCTATGCTCATTTTAGTTTTGGAATATTGAAGAATGCAGTGTCTATTTTAGAAATTAGTCTCTTAGAAATTGTGTTCTAATATTAACATACAAGAGTGAAATGGATTCACTGAAACAGTATTATTACAGCTGGATAGGACATTCTTGCTTTGTTTGTGTATGAGCTACCATGAAAAAAACCAAATGCAAAAAAATAAAAGCTGAATATGATACATCTGGTGTCATGTAACTGCTTTCTCTCTCTCTTTCTCTCTCTTGCTACTTGTGACTAGGATACAATGCACGTTTTTTATTTCTGTGAATGTCACTTTATATAAAGCACAAAGTGTGTGTCTTTTGGCGATGTGCCACCTGCCGTTATTTTACAGGGCAGGAAAAGGAAGAGTATAAGTATGTACAGGTGTGTCTAAGTATGTCATACACACCACTATTTTGTACTATATAAAACTCAAGTACTTCCTCTTTACTGAAGCTCAAGATGAAAAAGCATTTTTTTTTTTCCATACAAAAATGTTTTAGTGCAGTCTGCTTGGTAATTAACAATGTTTGGTTTAGTAATCTCTCTAACTTTAGTAACTGTTAACTCACTTGTATGATGTGCTCACTTGTGTTGTGGTGATAGAGTTGCATTAAGACCCTTGAGT
>NC_071261.1:19509075-19699075 GCF_023375685.1 Ictalurus furcatus
GCAAAGTGGGGACTGCGGACCAGCGGGTCTGCAATAGGCATGTCGTATCGTATCCAATTTTATAGTAAGTAATATGACAGCTATGGACCTCAATATAAACTTCTAAATAGGTGAAACATTTATTTCATTCTTATGTTTATAAGTCTAATTATCTGGTCACTTCAACTGAAAGGATTTAATGTAAAGCTAGAGTATTGAAAATGTGCATAAATAACGATAAATCTATTTGCAAGTTTTATATAAAAAAAAGCAAACAAACACAAAATGTTTCAAAACTACACTTTAACTCAATGTATGTAGTTTGGGTTGGATTAGGTGTAACATTCAGGAATAAAAATAACCTTAAAATTCTCCAATAAGTATGTATGACGGTTTATATTGGCCTAATATTTGAATGGTTGGATGATATTCATAAAAAAGATCCAAAAATGATACAAGGTCCATAAGCGCACTATGAAAAATATTTTGACATTGCATGGTGTTCTTGGCTATAAAACGATCTCCACTGAGAACTCCTCCAATGCTGTTTGACTGGATTTGAGTGGACAATCTGATGTAAACTTGTTAACTAATTAATTTACAAGGAGTTATTTCACTTTCTCCTTTGCTCTGCATAGCCCCACTTCCAGTTTGCACCATTGCATATTTCATCATCATCATCTAGATGGCAGGTCAGGAAATTCTGATTGCTCAGCAAAAGCTGGCAAAGATTTATTTACAGATAATAAAGTTTTAAAGACATCTTAGCTAGAGCGTTGACACACAGTCAAAACAGCATTATTAGATATTTAGTCTAAAGTGCTCATTATTTATTATTATATTTATCTATAGGAGTACTGTACATTTGCAGCTAGATGATTATCAGATTATCACACAATGTCAGGAAAGTTGTAGTGTTTTCTCCCTGGGGTTATATATAGTAAAACTGAGAAAAAACTGAATTTCATTTCATATTACGGACATATTATTTACAGTTGTGACATGACTTATTTAATACAGTATAAATGTTAAATATACGATTCATGTATTGTATCAATCCAAATGTGGCAGTATCCTTGTCTTCCCAGAAGTCTCAGTGCAGTCTGACAAAATGTATTTAAAAAACCCGCAAAAAAAAAAAAACAACTGTAGCGTAGCTATGGATAATCAAAAGTACAGGCATTTGAGAGAACAGGCATTTGCTAAGAATTTTTTTATTTAATTAACTGTGATTTTAGCATTTAAATGAAATAAAATCAAATTTGTGAGCAAATATAAATAAGTTGGTTATTCTAAATATTTAGTCCTTGAGGGACATTTGGAAATGTGCGTTCTTTCTTGTAAACGTGCAAACACATAACTTGCATGACTATTTCAGATGTCAAAATTGTTAAATATATAGGCATTAATCTAGTTACTCAATTCGTTTTTATCCCTGTACAATGCTACAAGATTCAATATGATACACATATTTAGCTGCGGCCAGATTTATATTAATGCAGTAATGTTAATGTTAACCATCTTGAATATTTATTTCTGAATTTTTCAATTTGAAACTGAGAAATTAAGGAGTAATGTGTTTTTTCTGCAGGTAAAGAATGAGAAAGTCTCTTTAACCTGTCTCCGCAGAAGTCACTGAAATCTTGAATGGCCCAACTTCTCTGTTCAATTATTCTGAGACAGGAGTCCAGGGGATTCTGAAGAAGAGGGAGAAGTAATCTTTAATTTGAAATTGAAATGTAAGAAAGCTTATGAAACCGGGTGTTCTTAATTGCGGTTTACCCTACTTGTAGGTGAGAGATTATTTACTGCACCAGTAGGCTGCCCTTAATCACAAATCCATTTAAATAAAAACAAAAACAATAATTTAAAAATGATTCTGAAATCTCGCTTACATATGCCTTAGAGTTAAACACATCATGCAATCCATAAGACGCAAAACCTACAGTGTACATGAGAAAAATAAGCCTTTAAAATGTTAGTAAGATTATTGTGCAAAAAAAAAAAAAAAAATTGTGCCGCTTGGATTCCCCATTCTTCGCCTCCCTTTCTGCATTCACATATGCAGAATAAGGCAAATAATCGCCTCATAGTGTGACTAGATGTAGAGTTAGAGAGCGATGGAGACAGAGAAAAAAGTCCAAACCGCTCCGCTACTTTCCCCCTCCTCTGTTCACTCTTTCACACATCTGACAGAAAACTAGACCAAAAACCTCCACATTCTTTCCTTCTTTTGCATCCTCTGTTTCCAGTCAGTCATCCTGTTTGCCTCCTTTACATGCTTGTGTTTTAATAAGACTTTTGCGTGTTACACGCCTGCATAGTTCAGCCTGAGCATACTTTTATGGTCTGAAAAATAGATATCTATAGAAATCTAAATGTTCAGATGATTTCTATAGATATCAATTTTTCAGCATTTTCACAGCCTTATAAGCAGAGGTGAAAAAGTACCCAATTCTTTTCTCAATTAAAAGTACAATTACTAAATAAACAATCCAGTTAATGTAGAAAAGTATAAACTCTTCAATTTACTTACAGTATGAAAATAAAAGTACAAAAATACTCATGAATGAAAAAGACCTATGCCTCACATTGCATATGATTTTACTGATATTAAATTAGTGCCCTTTCACCAAGGGACCAAAGAATGTCGCAAAACATTAATGAATGCTAACAACAGCTCAAACAATATATCAAATGTTTCCTAGCATGATAAGAATTCTGACGATACAAACTAGATAAATGCTAATAGCTAGCTGTCACAATACAACCTGCCTCGATAAATATAAAGTGTACATCGGACAAGATAGATTACAGTGATGCTTTATGACTTTACAAGTAAAAGAAACATAGTGATGTAGTGTTTGGTAAAATCTCTACTTTCTAATCACTACATTTTCAAAGTATTACATGTAAAAAAAAAACTCAAAGTACTGGGGCCTGTTGCACTTGCCGAATGTAAGGTCGATCGTAACTCAGGGTGTAAAGTCAGTCCTAAACCATATGCTGAGAGTAGTTCACTTAAAAACAACATGGTAGAATTTCGGTTGCACCAGAGATACTTACAAGGTAGATCAGAACTAGTACTGTGTAACGTGATCATGGATACAGTGATGTATTTCTCCATCACACACCAATCAGAAACACGAATGATAAATATTACATCGACGATCGAGACGTGTGAAGACACAGGACAGGGGATAATGCCCATTTGTTTTTTCACTGTTATATATTTACTTGATGTTCATTATATTTTAACCGTAGATAAATCAACAAAATCAAAAGGATTGGACTTTACATGTGGTTTCTTAATTTATCCATCTCTTGGTTCTGTATTTTATGCCGTTCTGCTTTCTGTAGTGCAACAAATGCTAATGCCATTTCAGTAATGAGCCATAACAATGAAAAATAACTAATGCCTGCAATCTTAATCTGCATTTGAATAAACCAGCAGGCAGTATAATATTACATTAATGGTCAAATTTGTTAAATACTTTGTGGAATATAATACTTTCCCAATATCACAATTTGTTAATATTTTTCACTAGCCAAGGAAAGAGCTCACTACACTCCCTGATATTAAAATAGCCTTTTTATATAGTCCTCAAATTCATCCGTGTATAAGTTCTGTTACAGAAACTGGATCTCTGTGAAGTGTCCACATCCAGTCATCACAGACCATAGACCTACATAAAGAAATCCAAAAAACTAAATGCATTTATAAGTCCAAATATTCTTTTTTTACATTGCGTATATATTGTTATTTTGAACAGAATCAGAGTAGTTTTACTTGCGATGAACATTGCACTTACTAGTGCTTAGTTCCAGCTTAATTCTGTGTTGAAACTATAGCTTGATGCAACTATTATTTAGTAGTTATCCATTTACATTAAAACTAGGCTATAGGTTGCGTTTAGCTGGAGCAACTGGCTGCAGATACTTATGCATAGTACTTGTACCAAAAAAAAAAAAAAAAAAAAAGTGTACTTTTTAGACTATATACACTGTATATATTTGGTGTTAGATTTTGTCTAGGCTGCCACATGTCTTACACCTTTGGTTTCATACCTACACTATAATAATGCTGAGGTTAATGGAGAGGAGAGTTTTAAATACATTCACACTGTACACACCTCACAGTTTGTGCTCACCCACACTGTACTCAGCATTATCATAATGTGGGTATGAAATCAAAGGTGTAAGACATGTGGCAGTCCAGACAAAATCTGGGTCTTGCAAATAAGGCCAAACGAATACAGTATATATTCTACCATCTACACACTGTCTTACACGTTTGATTTCTTACCCACACTACTGTATGTTAATGCTGAGGTTAATGGAGTGGATCATGATAGATACATTCACACTGTACAGACCTTACACCTACATTGGCCTTTTGAACCCACAAGATGCACAGGACAAGGAGATTTAAATTTCTCAGTGTGTGTGAACTGATGTAACTTGCAGTACTACTTTGTACGTGTGGTATGTTTTCCTACCAACATCCAGCAAAGGATAATGTACACTCATTATTACATTTTAAAGAAAATTGTAAGACAAAGCTGCAGTGTTTTTACTGCACATTTTTGCATCTTTCCAAATTCCCATTTTTACTGTTTAGTTGTGGGGATTTGGGAATTTTGGTTACTGGGTACTCATGCACTGCCATTAGATTTACTCCCATTATGAAAATGTAAAAATGGCAACAAAATTGAATGCTGTAGAAGGCAGAGATAGTGGGAGAGGAAGAAGGGAGTTGCACAGGGGAACCACTGTGTGCAGACAGAAATATAGGTAGAGAGAGTAAATGATGCAAGTGTTGTATGGAAACTATACATGTGTTGTGTGTTGTGGGAAGGAGAAAGATGCATGTATAGAAGCAGATGGAGAGAGAACAAACAAGAGCGGAGGCGGGATGTACGGAGGTTTCCCTTGTCCACTTCCTGCACTGTTGTCGTTTCATGGTCAACTTCCTGTCACGTGACCTTGACATAAACACAACTCTTCTACTCACCCACATAAATACACACAAACTGACATAGACACTCACACAAACATGCTCACACTCTCACACAGTTACACATATGCACAAGCTTACACTCTGACACACACACACACACACACACACACACACATACACACAGTGTTGACAGGAAGCTTTGCCACTCGCATATCGTATATACACTCACACACACGCCTACGCTCTACCTGATGAAGCCTACATGTCGACTCATACGCATTTCAGACCGAAGACGAAGTGAGTCACTCACCACATGAGATGCTCAAGATAACACACTCAACCTTGTGAACAATGGTTTTGGCAGAGGATGCTCTTTTACCATGATCTGAGATCAGTTTTGTGGTCACTTGTAGATAACGTTAAAAGTCAGGTGGCGAACAAGCTAACAATGTACAAAAACCTTTTACCCTGGCTTTCAGCAACATGCTACATTTGCATTCAATTCTTGTCCAGGATTTCTCACAAAGGATATCTACATGCAGACAATCTGCAAATCAACCAAGAATATACCAGACATTAGGCAAAATCAGATTCTGATGCTCTGTGTGCTGTGAGTACATTTACTTGTTTGTTTACCAAATTGGGAAACAATAATAAATAGACTGAGCGGGAAAGAAAGAAAAAGGGATGGAGCAAGACTGAGACAGAGGGAGATCCGTGACTCTTTCCCCAGGATGTGGTTTTCTTTTCGGGGTTTTAGGGGTGAGGTTCTCTCTGTGACAAATATAAGAGTTACTTTTGATCGGCAGCACCTGCTTTCGTTAGTGTGTGTGTGTTCACACGTGTGTTCCTGTCAGCGTGAGTGTGGGTGTGCTTCTTTAACATGTTTATATGAAAATGTTTTTACATAGCAAGATGTGTAGGGGGCGGAGGGGTGAAGGACAACTGGGGGAGAGAAAAAGAAAAAGTTTGCACGTGTGAAAGTCTTGTAGTTTCATTTGTAAGCAGAGGAGATTGCACACTACGGAGTATCTTTATGTGTATATATCATGTGTTGAAGAAAAAGAAAGGAGCACAAAAGACAGGTATGTGCAAAGTTAGACAAGAAAAACTTGAAGTGCTACGAGATAAAATGTAATGATGATGTGAAAGTCAATTGAAAGTATTTAGCTAAATAAAATACATCTTATCTCTCTTAATCTCTTTCATGGTTTTGCTTCTTTTATCGGTTTGACACTCAATTTAATAACTGAAAAAAAAAAAAACCTGAAACAGGAAAGATCTTAAAGAAAGTAAACAGGAAAATAACAGACATTTGAGGTAGAAGTTTCGAGTCTGTAATTCTGCCCCTGTTTCAGTTCACAAGGTTTTACTTAGTTATCTGATATAAGGTATTAAGGTTTAATGTGAAAATACAACTGTGTGCTTCTCTCTTATTCGTTACAGATTACAAAGATGCCATGACTGCCCTATGACTTTAGCTTGGCAAGTAGAGAGCTTTTAAACAGCCTCTGACTTCTCTGTGGGATAAACACGTATCTAAACATCATGGCTGATCACATTTCCATCCATTCTGAGTCTCCACCCTTCTCTGCCATGTACCGCCTTCAGACACAAGGTCAAAGATCAAACTACAACCACTTTCAGAACATTTCTGTGAGCAGAATAAACCAGTATGAAGATAACAGCCTTTTGAATGACCCTGCTGACAATTGTGCCAGTGCTGTAACAAGTATGAACGGAGTTGGTGAGCAGATAAATACTGCATACTGGGACATGGAGTCTTTGATCTCGTCTCAGCCTGGTGCATTCAACAGAACCAAAGCCAACAGCGAACGATATGAGGAAGAATGGAATTCCGGTTCCCAGCAGCAGGATGCAATAGAAAATTATGGTACAACAGGCGGGAATCATCAGAAACTGGACTCCTTCTCTGAGGCATTTTATGACCGAAGCATTTCTAGAATTGCCAACTGTGTTGATCAGGTTGGATACAATGTTGATCCAAACAACTCTCCCAGCATTCCACCTCTTCCCTCCCTCTCTTTCCCTCTGGTTCTGAGTCCTCCTCCTACGCCTCTTCCTCAGCAGTCTCTTTCTCCTCCTAAACGGGGGCTTTATCCCCCTGCTGTACAGTCACTGAACCACACACAATCACAGTCCCCTTCCGAAGGCTCTTTGCGGTTCTTTCCATCTCTTTCTTGTACCGGTTCCATTCTTCCCGGGGGTTTCACTCCTACTCACTGGCTCCCACTTTCCACTGACAACAGTGGGAGTGGAGACATAACACAGCACCTTCCTCAAGACCAGGGTCCATCTGCAGTCTACCCAGAGGGGGTGGGGATTCATCTAAGACAGCGGAGTGCGACGGAGGGAGATACAGGTAACTGAAGTAGCTCTTAAGGAAAATACAGATTTTGTTTGATTTTATAAGAACCTAATTTCTGATAAACACAGAGTCTCTCCTCTGTCAGACTGTTCTCTAGAGACTTCTCCATGTTCACCTCTGGTGCAGCATCCACCCCAACAATCTGCTCAAAAACATGAGAGAGAGCATTGCCCTGTGACTTCAGATCACCACATGACATGGTCCCAGGTAGGTTTTCTAGGTCAGTTTTCTGAACTGACTAACCTATACAATTATTTCATTTTTAGCACTCATCTGTAAACCTTTTCCTCACAGATGATGCCATCATCTCAACCTTTTTGCTCCCCAATCCATCATTTGAACACTCAGGCAGAGGGATTGAGGGTGCTTGAGGACACAAAGCCCATTGCAGGGTTCCAGCGAACACCTTTTTTATGTTTGTCCAGCTCACAGGTATGAAGGATTCATAATAGGAAAATACTGATCTCAATTATCAGCAGGAATAAGGAGGCTCAGTGAACGACACTAAATTTTGGACTTTTGGTGTTGTTAGAACAATCCCTTGGCAATCTACACTGGCCTTCCATTCCACAGTGTGCTCCAGTCAGGAGCACTGGGCGATGATCGGGAACATGTGACTCATCACTACACTCCACTTCCCATGCTAAATCCCACTCGCAGTGGAACAGGACTGTACTGTAACCTGCTGCCTCCAGTGAACCACCAGAAACGGTGGTCAGAGGAAGCAGGACATCGTGCTCAACAGCGGTGAGAAAGTGTCTGTACAGTCTTTTAGAATTGAGACGTCCTCAGCTGTTGTGTAGTACCCTGTAGCACCCTGTTCCCTGCTAAAAGCATCAATTATATTACATTTAAGACTAACCAAAAATGAACAGTGTACTCACTTATACTCTGTTTTTCCTTCGCACACAAAAACCAGGCAAGTGAATATAGGGCCAGAGTTTCAGGCTGAGATACCTGATCTGCTTGAGCAGGAGCAGATAGACTTGTGGTCTGAGGAACCACTTCGGGAGGAGTTACTTTGGAAACCATGGGCAGAATTAGAGGGGAATGATGACCTACTAGAACAGGGTAAGTACCTCAGTAAAGAAGTGTTAACCTTAAACTATATTGAAAATACCTTTACACTTTTAATTAGACCTGCAAAACATAAAAGTAGCCGAACGATTTCTCTTAACTGACTGACGTCAAATGTCTGCTTGCAGAACAGATGTTAAGATTTCTTTCAGATCTTATTAGATTTGCTTTATTCTTGACACTATCCTTGTGTATACCCAATCTACTATAAGGAGTAAGGAGCACAAGTGAGACCAACATGTGCCACCACATGTTCTACTCAATAATATGAAAAGTATTTTTGTTGTGGATCTCCCTGTATGTTCAGTTCAACCATTTATTTTACAGTAGTGCAAACACTTATTTCTTTACCTTCACCTTACATTCCACAGTCTAATAAATTTCCTTGACACGCTTCGAAATGCTCTGTGACACTTTTTCTATATTCACCTACAGTTTCACTTCCCTTTTCTGCAAATTAACTACATGCTTTATATAAATTGGGGTATCAACTTATCAAGTCTAGAAGTTTTCCTTTGGTGTTTGTCGAACTCCTTATTCAGCTCGGCAGTGTGTTTTAATGTTTTGCACATTTAAGCATCATCAAATGCATTCCACAACACTTTATTAAATAAGCATCACATGTATATTTACACTTTAAATGCGATTCATTTATTAATTTATTATTATTACTTAATTAAACCACTAAAAGCAAAACAACGTTATCATGTTATCAAGTTATCATCTCAAGCGCTGACATAATGCTCATTTCAAAGATGATTAGGCACATAAATTATATTACACAATTTATCTGTCCATAAAACTTAGCACAGGCAACTTGCTACGCTTTAGTTCTGTAGGTTGATTATTATGTACACTTTCTACGCTTAACTGTAGCTTTGAATTTGTTTCATTATTAGTTTTCAAGCCATGCCTGTGCATATTTAGCTGTCAAAAGGTGTTACACTTAGTTTAAGCATTGCATGAAAAGGATATATAATCGATAACTTTGATACTCTTTACAAGTTGATAACAGGAGCATCCATCTAAAGATGCACAAGTAATGTTTATTTAAAGCTGTTTATTAAGCTAAAATGCTATTTAAGCTACACTCACCCAATATGTTTTTTTGTAACCATGTGAAATTCTTTCTCAGTGGAGAATCTTCTAGATTTCAGTACTTCTACTGCTCTACCTGGAGGTGTTGCTAATCTGGAGCTTGCCCTTCATAGCCTGTCTTTATGCCAAGGAAATGTATTGGTAAGAAAACAGAAATAAAATCCTTAGTCATACTTTAAATGTGAGATTTGCTCTTGACATCATTGTCTTTCTACACACTGTCTTTCTGTTACAGGCTGCTTTGGAGATGATGTTTTTCTCAAACTCAAAACCCTCTGGAGACTACCATTATTGTGGTACGATCCTACCTCTTATTATTGTCACAGAAAATGGGGACCAAGAGAGCTAGTATATTTAAATTAGAAAGCAGTGGACCTATACGTGATGATAATATAAATTAATTAGCTTGACATGGATATCCAAATTATGACTACCTCCAAGTTACACAGATGGGACTGTAGGTTTTAGCTCATTTGCAGTTTCTTTCAATTCCACAGTACAGTACATCGCATTATTTTCCATTAAGCTTCATGTCATCTTTCTGTCTTTTTGAGAAGATAGAGAAAAATCAAGGATGCTTTATTTATACTGTGTTTGTTTCACAACTTTCAAATCCAAGTAATGAAATCCCTCTCTTATAGGCAGTGACATCTGGCGGTTAAATGAGCAAAAGTTATTCCATAAGGCCTTCGCCATGTATGGAAAAGACTTCTCATTCATTCACAAAATGGTATGTTAATATCATAACATACCATTAATATTAAAAATATTGACAGCCCAACTCAAACATGATGATAAACCACAGGTGCAAACAAAGGGGGTGTCACAGTGTGTTGAATTCTACTATCACTCCAAACGGCTCAGAGAGAAACAGAGGAAGCTAAAGGAGAAAGAAGCGCAACTGCAACAGCAACAAATGGCTGCAGAAACACTTACTCCAACTAACCAGGTAAAATTATATTAATTTATTTACAAAACATTGATAGACTCTGCCTCCACAGAGTCATTTAACAGTAATAAAAGCATTTAAATAATAAAGTAAGCTTGACTGAAAGTATCCTTTATTTACAGGTCATGGTGATGAACCCTAATAATGTAGACAGGCTAATTCATACACCTGCACTGGCTCCAAGCTTTCCCTGCAAACAATGCGGAAAGTAAGTGTATTCTTGATGCATATAAGGCCGAGGTTCTCAACATTGGTCTTTTGGGACCCATGGCCCAGTACTGTTCCCTGCTCTTAATCCTCCTGACCCAGCTCATTCTCAAACCTTTTATGAGCAGGATCAGACAAACATTTATTGTAAATACATCAAATACCTAATATATGGAACAAGTCTCAACACAATTATGTGATCTTCAGCTAAGGGAATGTTTCACTAATTTATCATGCTTCAGAATGTGTTAATTTTAGGATAAGATTTTCTGACACATGGACAAGCATGGATTTCTTGATAAAATTTAGAAATGTCATTAAACCTTTCTTAAAATATAGAAATCATAAACTGTTATAATTAATTTCCTGTTTGTTTCTCTCACATTGCTGCATATATCATTCTCAGGATGTTTTACAAGATCAAAAGCAGAAATGCTCACATGAAGATCCATCGTCAGCAGCAGGAGGACTGGAGGGAGAGAATCCAACCAAACAATCACCTTAGCCTGACCCAGGCCCTACAGAACCAAAACCGAACCCTGACCAATCCAAACCAGCTTGTTACGCAAGGTCACCCAAACCAGTTATTAACCCAAAGCCTGATCCAGAACCTGGTGCAGTCTCAGGCTCAGCTCACTTTTATCCAGAGCAGCAAGACTCAAAGTCCTTGTTTCACTACTGCCATCAGCAGTACAAACTCCACACAAAGCCCACAGATGGCTCCCAAAGCCCCAGCTCTACCACTTTACAGGGGCCCCCAACAGACATGGGGTGCCATTCATGGTAGCTTGGAGTCTGGTCTGTATTATGACTAATAGAGGAGCACAGGTGGGGATTCAGGTTTAACTTCTTAGCTACAACCCAATGATAATTCTCCTTGTCCATTTCAGGAACAGTAAAACTGACATGTAGCTTAAGTTTGTACATAACTGAATTTAAAACTATGTTCATTAAATGTTTCTACTGACTTCACACACATTGTCTTTAAATCTTTATAACAATGATGCTAATTTCATACACTTTTTGGATAGTTGGTCTCCTACTAAACAGGATTGCCTAATGTTTATTACCATTCACTCATACTTAAGGCAAATCAATATTAAAAAAAAAATCCTTTCTTGTCTGTTTTATCCTGATAACTGGCTTGACGTCAGAGAAATATGACAACACCAGGATCTCATTGTTATAAGACATTAAGTTATCGTCAATCTGTAAAGCAGAGATATGGACTGAAGGTTTATTGCAAAGAAACTTGTTTTAAGTATGATACATGCCAGAGACAATAATGTAGATTTATGAAACAAACCTTGACCATGGTCACACATGTATTGTGTCTAAAAGAGAAGGAGTATACATACAGGAGGATGGTTCTGGCTGTGAGGGGACAGCAAATTTACACTGTTATACAAGCTGTACACTCATTACTTTACATTGTAGCCAAGTGTCATTTCTATAGTGTTGTCACATGAAAAGCTATAATCAAATATTTACAAAAATGTGAGGGGTGTACTCACTTTTGTGAGATACTGTACATACATACATAGTGCCCAGTGAGAAAAATATATTTGAAGTATATTCCCAGTGATATTCTAAAAAAAAATTTGTAGACCTGGGTTACTAAGTAAAGGAAATTGTTCACCCAGGGGTAGAAATATGAGGTAACACATGGGCCAAATTCCCTTAGTCATTCATAACAATGGGAAATACCAAGGAACTGATGTGCAGCAAAGGATGTTGAGCTTCACAAAATGGAAAGTGGCAATAAGAAAATAGCATTGAAAATGCTCATTTCCACCATCAGGGCAATAATTAAGAAGTTCCTTAGAAGGCCAGAAGAGGCACATGCAAGAGCAGGCTGTGTAACCGTGTCCTTGTACAAGAAAATTCACCAGCTCACAGAGGACTGCTAACAGCTGAAGGACAGAAGGGTTGCAACAGGTCCCACATTAACAAGAGCATGTGTTATTTCTGGTGAATTCTGTACAACACTCTGGAAACATCATGTAATGTCTATCAAAGCTTTCTTTTATATATATAATAATAAATAATAATTAAAAAAAAAGAAAAAAAAAAGGATTTATTGAGCTCAAAGTGACTTTCCATTTCCATTTGGAAATGAATTATTAGGTCCTTACTAAGCATTCAGGCAACATCCAGGTCCACGGTGGCTTAGTGGCTTAGCACGTTCGCCTCACACCTCCAGGGTCCGGGGTTCGATTCCTGCCGGGGCCATGTGTGTGTAGAGTTTGCATGTTCTCCCCGTGCTGTGGGGGTTTCCTCCCGGAAGGAAACCGGAGTACCCGGACATGCATGGTAGGCTGATTGGCGTGTCTAAAGTGTCCATAGTACATGAATGGGTGTGCAAGTATGTATGTGATTGTGCCTTGCCAGGGTGCCTGTGATGGACTGGCACCCTGTCCAGGGTGTACCCCGCCTTGTGCCCGATACTCCCTGGGATAGGCTCCAGGTTCCCCCGCAACCCTGAAGAAGGAGTAAGTGGTAGAAGATGGATGGATGGATGGATGGATAATCTCACCAGCCACTATCTTCACCAGCTATTCACTGCTATTCAAAACTCATGCTTGATTGTGAAAGAAAGTAAGGTAGAAATGCCATGACATCAAGCCAGACGGTATGCAAGACTTGGATGAGTACTGACTTCTCTCTTTCATTACATTCCAATGTGAACACCCTGAATTTTACACAAAAGCCCTCATTTTGCAAGAAGGATAGTAAAACCTTTTCTAGTCTACAAATTATTTTCAGCCCATGACACAAATACATAAACTGTGAATATGCATATTGATTTTATTAGTCTTTCTTTGTATACACACATTGAACTGCATGTCCTCATACCATATGAAGCAGCTACAGGATTCACAGGCATCTTTTATTTCATTGGTCTACATGTAAACACAATGAGAAATAAGTATTCAATATTTTTTATGTTTAATCATTTAAGAAAAAGAACGTCAATGTTTGCATTTAAATGTGGAATACTTATGGAAGTAATTTTGCCATCATATGCATAAGATAGCTCTGAGTGGTCCTACCTTTCAGGCCTTTTGGTATTCTTTGACCTGTAAAAATATTCACATGATAAATCGAGATCATATACAACCATAGTTCTGCAATTACTCGCTAAAAATACCAACTGTATAGTAGATCAGTTGTGAAGCATTGATACCTCTGATTAAAGGCTTCGCTCAGTTGAGCCCTTGTCTCCGTTTTCGTGGTAATGAAGGATGTTTGTTGGTTGTTCTAGCAGTGGGATGAAGCATGAGTGTGCTGGTGCCGTTAAGTGGGTACCGACACTGTAGTGTTAGCCTTTTGGAGCATTGCATTTATGATTAAAAAAAAAAAAAGGTATATTAAAAACCAGCAACTTTCAGAAGGAATTGTGTCAGTTTAAAATTTCTGTATATGGCGTAAGCCTGCATTATCCATAATGAGAGATATAGCTGCCTGTACTAACTTACCTGAATGGTGAGTCCACGTGGATGAGGGGGTCTTCTTCAGGAAGAAATTTCTGGCTGTATCGAATCTCGTTCTCATAGAGCAGAGAGTTGCCTTCTACCTGGTTCACATTTATTAAATCTAATTTAACTTTTCCTATGTAAAAATTTGTGTGTTATACTATTAATAGGGTCATTCCACCTCAAGTGGTCCAGTGCAGGTTGAGCAACCGTTTTTAATTTCCCCAAAACTTTGAGTGATTACCTCTAGGTATTGGCATTACAAAACCACCATTTTATTTTTGTTTATTTATTCATTTTTGTTTTACTTAGTTTAACTATGATGGTTATCTTTTGTCATGGCACACAACAAATTTTGGTTATACAGCTACAGAAACCTCAGGATAGGCCTAGTTCCTTGGAACAAAAACTGATCTCTAGAGCACATTACAAAATGTGCATGTACATATATAAACATTTTGCACGTTGTTGTTCCTCAGACTTACAACTTAAGTCCAAATGTAATGCTCAAGATTGCTCACAGTTCCACTTTTAGGGTCAGGTTTTTTAAGGGGGTACCTAGGTAAGTATAGTGTGCATGCAAAACATTTCAGGTTTGAGACTTCTCTCTCTCTCTTTTTTTATGGGGGCGAGAAAGTGCAATTTTTAAAAATTCCCCTCAATTTCAGGTTGAATGTATCTGGTCAGGGACCAGATACGAACCTAAACTTTTCACAGAAATAAGACTTCTAGAATGTCATTCTGCTTTAAAAAAAACTGAGTTTCAGATTCCATTGGTTACAAAACTAGGGCTAAAAGAAATCTGAAGAAAAGAAATACTATATTCATGCATTTTGAGAAATCAACAGTTGTAATACAAGTATAACAAATAATAAATATGAACACCATACTACTGTAATTATGTTTATGATTGACATACAATAGCTTATGCTCTTCAATGAGGTCTATATTGGCAACACTGAAGCATGATCCATCACATGGTTCTTCAAATCTGCAAAGTTTGGCTCCAACCTCTAAATTTACCTAGATGTAATTTTCCAGTAATCCTGAAGACCTCGGGTTGCTTGTTCAAGTGTGTTTGATTAGGGTTGAAGCTAAACTCTGCAGGACAGTGGACCTTGACGGCCAGATTTCAAGAACCCTGATCTGTCATGTTGGTACAGATGTATAGTTGATGTGTGTGAAATGAATTTATCCAAATATGGAATTACAGTATCTAGTTGGGTGTCTTACAAATGACCGTTGCCTCAAGCTTCATAAATTTAAAATGTATATATTTCTCTAAAGCTTGCTTTGTGGCATGTCCACTGTTTAAAGCACCATACAAATAAAATTCAATTGAAATGAAGAAACAGCCATGGTGTTGTTTCTCCCATGATAAAAGCAGTAAATGACTTCTGAGCTGTAGTCACGCCTGTGATAAAAAGCAGTAAGTGACAGCTCAGAAGTGACTTACTGTTTTTATCACAGGAGAAACACCATCACAGCTCTGTTAATGACACTATTCATTTGTAAAACACCATTAAAAACACAATGTGCTCTAGAGATCTGTTTTTGTTCAAAGGAGCTAGGCGCATCCTGAGCCAAGATATAGAGGTTCTATAAACAGCTGTATAACCAAAATTTTTTATGTGACATGACACAAAGATGGCCATTGTAGTTAAGCCAAGTAATGGCAATACATAGAGGTAATCACACACAAAAGAATTTTAAAAATCAGGAAAATTAAAAACAGTAGAGCAACCAACTTTGCAATTATTGGCCCATGGTTCAAGGCACAGTTTGCCCAAAAAATTGTATTTGCACAGTTATCTCTTGGATGCGTCCAATTTCCCATTGTAGACTCTACTGAGCTCACTTACAGTCATGGTGGTGCCGCAGGAGTCCAAGCTGAAGTTGAACAGAGCTCTGGAGCGGTCTGTGGCGGTTGGTTTACAGGATGTGTCCAGGAGACTGGTGCTGTTAGGCTTGGTGGGAGGGATGGAGCGAGTTGTATCTGTAACCACCACTATCCTTCCTTCTGGCAGGCAAACTGTATATGGGTAAATAAATGTATCATAGGACAATTTTAAGTGATAAGTACAGCCATGTTCAGTATTCGTGAGAACAGTATTCAGTGAGCAAAAAATAGAAAAAAAAAAAAACTCTATATGGAAAGGAAACAAGCTTTCTGTCTAATAGTGACTAATAGTTTAGTGAATAAAGTGTACATGCTTTACCCAGAAAATCTCGAACAGGAAATGTGCAGCGCTGGACAAGGGAGTGCTCCACCTTTAGTGTCACCATGTTAACAGCACTGACCTCCACCTTGACAATCATGTTCTTCAAATTCAGGTCCTGCACATACCAACAGCATCAGTCATTCAATAACTTATAACTGAATAAGAGAGGAACTGAGAATAAAAGCAACAAACCACAAGATGGCAGCACAGGCAAAACAGTATACAGTATTTATTTTACATGAACGCCAACACTGTATGTAAGAGATGGGTTTGGAGATAATCCCTATATGTCTGCTGATATTCTTAAATTAAATCAAACAACCCAACAGTGGTACAAGCATGTGTTCAGTCGACATGCCAATGGATTTGATCTAAAATGATCATAAGGTTTTGCACAAACTTGTGGAGTCCATGCCAGCTTGAGTGTACTCTTGGGACAAACAAAGTACTAAGAAAGTCAAATTTCAAAAATTCTACTTTTCACTCAAGTTGTGAATAATGGTCTTTTGGAACACACTCACACACATATGACATGAAAACCACTGACAGGTGATATGAAAAACAATGATTATCTCATTAGAATGGCACCTACCAAGGGGCATGATATATTAGGTAGCAGGTGAACAGTCAGTTCTCGAAGTTGTTGTGTTGGAAGCAGGAAAAATTGGCAAGCTTAGCGGCTTTGACAATGGCCAAATTGTGATGGCTAGATGACTGGGTAAGAGGATTTCCAAAATGGATGCTATGGTGGGGTGTTCCTAGTATGCACTGGTTAGTACCTACCAAAAGTGGTCCAAGGAAGGCTACAGTAACTCAGATAACCACTTGGTACAATTCTGGAGAAAAGCATCTCAGAATGCACCATACATCAATCCTTGAGGCGGATGAGCTACAACAGCAGACCATGTCGGGTTCCACTTCTATAAGCCAAGAACAGAAAGGGGAGGCTGCAGTGGGCACAGGCTCACCAAAACTGGACAGTTTAAGACTTGAAAAAATGTAGCCTGGTCTGATGAATCTCGATTTCCACTGAGGCACACAGATGGTAGAGAGAATTTGGCACCAGAAGCATGACTCAATGGACCCAATCTGCCTTGTGTTAACAGTCCAGGCTGGTGGAGGTGGTGTAATGGTGTGGGGAATGTTTTCTTGGCACATTTTGGGCCAGTTAATACCAATCATCCATTACTTGAATGCCACGGTCTATTTGAGTATTGTTTCTGCCCATGTTCATCCCTTCATGATCAAAATTTACCCATCTTCTAATGGCTACTTCCATCATGAAATGAATGCAAATAATCAAACAGAACTTTATACTTACAATTTATTTACAATATTTACAAACTGCTCCACTACTGCTGGCCCAGAGCGATTCTGACTGGTGCAGATATGTTCAAGTTTGATGTGTCAGGTTCATTTCCAATTTTCTGATTCGAAAATGATGCGTTGAAAGTTTTAATCTTTGGTATCATTAAAACACTGAATGCACGAACACCTAACATACACACAAACTGACGCACAAGCTTCAACAGCTGTCTTTTAACACTGTATCAGGGAGATTTTCATGCAGGCTGCTGTTCATCTAAAGAAGTTTGAGATTAATGAACAAACACTGAAATATCACAGTGAAATATATGATCATTTGATTCAATAAAAACTGAATTCCACCAAGATTGAGGAATAATATAGACACTCTGTTAAACCACCCCCACTCCCTTCACACCTCATAAGCTATTCCAGGGCTGTAGAGAGGTATCTCTACGCTAAAATGGTCATCTCCGCCATCCAGCCTGTAGCCTCCCAGCTGCCCAAGCTCCCAGTCCAGCTTACGACCCCCTACATACAGATCCCATGGCACATCCTCTGAGCCGTAGTGCAGAACGACCAGAACTCCTTTCTCTGTACAACTGCCCCCCAGCACAGCCGGAAGAGCTGGTAGTGACACGGTGTAAAAAAAAATATAATTAAAAAATCAGGTTGCAAAGCTAATGGAGATACACAGTGTAGGCACTACTAAAGTGGGTCATATTATCTGTGAGAAATACAGTATGTAGTACTTACAGTTTAATATGCTGTTAGGATTATGGTAAACACAGCACATAATACATAGTAGATGGAAAAACAAAACAAAACAACAAAAAAAACAGAAGCCCACCTAGTTCTTTTTGATCAAACATTACATTAGTTCTATAGCTGAAGTGCTCTTCTTCAGGGAAGATGACAAGGTCGAAGGTCAGGATCAAGCTGTGCCTCCTGTAATGTCCACTGATTACCTGAACATAAATAAACTGACATCAACAGGTCTTAGTCTAGAAAATCAAAAAAAAAGTGTACTGCTGTATTTCATGTCCAAAAAATCTTAAAATCTGTAACAGTTTTAAACGGTAATGTCCCACCCTCTGAGTGACCATGGGGTGAGTGAAGGGGACCTGAAGTTCATAGGCATGGCTGCCATTGCTGAAGAATATCTGTTTCAAATGAATATTGTGTTGTTGTGCCTCTGTCCATGTTATAGTGTCATCCCCAAGTGTAATATTTTGAAGTGACACATCAGCAGGAAATACACCCAGGGTGATGGAGAACATCTCTGTGGAGGGATCTGTTTCTTTAGAGAGCAACGAAAAACCGATCAGGGTTGTTGGAGTGAGACGATCATATTAAAATGTTTAAAAATACAATGTTATATCTGCACAAGTTCATCCTTCCAAAATGGCTATGCTGAATAACTAGATCCTTTCCCTTATGACTCATATGTGAGTGGATTCTTACTGTTGAATACAATTGGTGTTTGAGGTACATATGGTGTGCTCAGGAGTAGGAAGCTACGGTGTTGAGTATGAGGCCAAATCGCGTCATCCCAATAATACATATAAAAGAACTCCACTGACACAGACTGAGCATACTGGCCTTTAAGGACATGACTCTGCAGATAAGAACAAGAGGTCAGTATTGCATACACATAATTCCTGTGAAAAAATACTTTAGTCTGTGAGAGAAAGTGCAGGTTTCCAAAAAGAATACAGAACCTCATTGCATTATAGCAAGGGTTACATTATGACAAAAAGTCTGAAACTGGAGTGATTCACTATCTGTGGCTGTTTACCTTTATTTTTGCTCCCTCTCTGTCAAATGGAATCCTAATATTTACTGTCTGGTCTTTCAGGGAGATATTATAACCTATGTCGTGCATCTCGCAGTCACTCAGCACTCTGCCATCTACTCCCAATCTCATCGCACCATTTCTGAACCAATCTCGCACCAGAGGTGAAAGGGCCAGAGGCAATGACCAGAGAAGGTACAGGCCATCAACTACACCCTCAGCTAAGAAACAGAAGAGAACACAGGGTAGTGAATAGAATAAAATAAAATAAAACAGCATAGAACTTGGTCAAATAAGGATAAAACAATAGCTGAACTCTTTGCACAGGCCACTGAAATCTCAACAGGGATGGATGATGTCCCTTCAAGCTGTAAAATTATGATGGCACTAACTGCCTCCACTTGAACATTCTTTTCCTAATGGACAAGAGCAAAATAAATTAGAGGTAAAATAATAAAAAAGACCATTTACATATACACACAGTTGAGTGCAAAAGATTACATCCCCATGATTACTGATTGAAATAAAAAGTATCTCTCTTTTTTTTATTATTTTTTTATTTTTTATTTTTTTTTACAATTTTTCTATAAAAGGAAATTCCCAAATGTTAGAAGTTAATTGTGAGTGTTGGCTACCCACATGAAGTCAACACTTCAAAACATTACATTACATAATATACACACAGGTGACAAATTAAAGGAAAAACCAACGTAACCTGTCTGAGAAAGGTGTTGAACCACCAGCACTGCTTCAGTACACCTTGACCTAGACTCTACATATCTGTGGAACAGTACTAGAGGGAGAAACACCATTCTTCCTAATATATTGATGATGGTAGTGTAGAACACCGTCTAACAAGTCAGTCCAAAATCTCCCATACAGTAGGTGTTCAACTGGGTTTAAATGTGGTGACTATGAAATCGAAAGAATATGATCTACATCATTTTCATACTCACTGAACCATTCAGTTATTTCTCATGCCCTTTTTTATCCTATGTTTTAATAACAGGATAAAGGTGATGAGTCAGAATAAGATTCCATCAATTTGCAGTGAGGTTAGGTGGAAAGACACCAGCAAAATGCCTCATACAGAGCCCTCAGTTTTGCCTTTCATTTGTCGCCTGTCTATATTTTTACCCTTAGAGGATACGCAAAGATGTTGAGGTCTGTTATTACAAAGGGTGGACACACGTCATTAAAAATAGTTTTAATGATACATTATTAATATCTTAAACACCTTTTGACTTTTTCAATACTCATAATAATGAAGAAACATCTGTGAAACTAATTCTAACAGTGCATGTTTTGTTGGTTAAAATAAATTTCATCTAAAGAACAAGCATATTCAGAAAGATGTTACAATAAATGCACAAATGGCTGGACAACTGTTGTTGATTCTAACCTTAATGGTATAGGACAGAAGTGAAGAGTAGGCACTGCGCAGAAGAATTCGAGTATCAGTGGCAACGATGTGGTACCCTATAGCTTTGACATCCTCGATCTGTTGGGGTGTCTTGTCAAAGACATTTGGTCGATAGAAGATCACCTGCCCTGTTCTGAGCTGCATAGCTCTCTCTTCCAATGTCTGAATTAAGTTAATCAAACAGGCCATAAATAGTAAAGAGCAGAAAGTTAAAAACAGTCTTTATAAACTTTAGCAATATGTGCACTGCACAAATCCCCACTAGGAGTTGTTCTTTTAGACACATGTATACATCACCATCTCATACAAGAATGAAAGTAGGAGTTAGGGGATATCTGCATATACCCGAGACTGCAGATCAAGCCATTTCACTCCTTCATGGGAAACAACCGGGATCTGCCATTTAACCGAAACCTTAAAAGAGAAAATTTATTTCAGTTTCTGTCTTAGTCTCAATTCTAGTTTCGGGAAACTCCCTGAAGTCTCACCTCCATGTAATTGTCCTCACAGACAATCTCTCTCAGGCTCCAAGGTACAATCAGAGAGCAACGAAGCATGAAAGGGTAAGCATTAACACGGCCATCAGTCTGCATATTGACAAACCGTACGCTGACACTAAATTCAGTGTCTCCCTGCAGCCGCACAACAAAGACAGAAAGAAAAATTTACTTGCAAGCTTCTGTTGCCAAGTTATAACAGATGCACAAAACTAACATGATTTTAGACAAATAGTACACTATGTTCATGTGCATGATCTGTGTTGTGTCAGTGAACACTGCACATGCTCATAGTCAAATCTAAGTCAATATCAACCCAGCGTTTCTGCCCAGACACCAATACACAATACACACCCCTATGTATAACTTATGTATATTTCAAGAAAAGTGGGGTGTATAACATACAATATTCTCTACATAGCAGGCAAGGTACGAGGCACGGAACACAAGGTCTGCATGTTGATTCAAGACCACAGTGTAGCCACATTCTGCAGCTCTCTGACTGGACAGGAAGTGAATACCAGTGTTGTCTGTGAAACAGGAAATTAGGTCATTTTGTATTGCTGACCAGACAGGGCAGTTATTGAATAAGACTTCCTATTAATGTTTTAAAAAATAAAATAAAGATAAACCACCTTCAATGTAAAATTGCACCATGCTCCCCAGAAAGCTGCCCTTGACAGACAACCAGAAGTGGCGTTCATGACAGTTGATTGTGAAGGTCCCTTTATAGATGACATCAACATTAGACATCAAAAAGGAGTCAGACATTAATAGCTCTCTCCTACTCACACCGGCAGGCAAATTAAGATATAGGTTAATATCTTACTGAAAACTATTTGTAGATGGGGATTCTTGAGCTGTGACATTGTGAGACAGACATGCAAGTGAACTACAACAAGAGTTTTTGTGTAGAAATGGTTCTGAGTAGGCTCACTTCCTGCTGTGGTGACTAAGGCAACGAAATGACATCACCTTACTAAAATCTTAGACTAAAGTCATGCGGGGATGACATACCACTCAACTCTATGTCTACTAACTATGTCTCCTGTTGATTAATAGACATCTTCTGGTAGTTATTTTCTCTGCCTCACATCTGAAATATGACCCATTCTAATTCTTTAGAAAGATTTTGTAATGTTATTAACCTTCGTTAGTTAGGCTACTGTTACAGTGTATTTATGTACTTGCATCTATAGGTGTATTGTTTTAGATACATCCATGTGCGTCTATATTACTGTCTAATATTGTCTATATTTTTTCATATTAAAAAGGCCTAAACTCTACCATTCCTGTCACTAGGCCCTCAAGTTTACATCTTTTTTTACCTGTATACATTCATTCAACCGTCTTTAGTAAACTTCTTCACCCTGGTCAGGATCCAATCAAAGGAACACTAGGCATGAGGCCAGAATTCAATCAGGATGGGATACCAGTGTATGGCAGGGCACCGTGTACACCATGCACATGCAAACTTATTCACACCTAGGACCAATTAGAACAACCACTCCAACTAGTTTGGGAGGTGGGAGGAAACTGGAGAACCCAGAAGAAACCCACAGGGACACACAAAGAATATGCAAAACGTCACACAGTCATTAACGCAAGCTTAGGACCCTTGATGATGTAGTGCACCCATTTAAACTTATTTAAGGTACATAATTGGACCCCAGTGACAAAGAAAGGTAGCATTTAGTGCCCTTTTTATCTGAGAGTGTGCACTTTCAGTAAGTAGTGATGATAGATTCTGCAAGAGAAACATGAATTCCTAAAGCCTGAAGAGTCAATGCATGATACAATAAACAATGAATCCATGATTTATCCTACCTGCTGGTACTACAGGGATGGAGCAGCTGGTAAGAGGAAGGCCTATGAGCAATAGTCTATAAAGTATAACATTGTGAGTATTCAGTATCCAATAGCAAAGGTAAAAAACCTTAGCCTCCACATTATGAAGACAAACTTTTTCTGTATGGGTAGAGTATTAGTGCCTCAAAAGTTGCTTACCTCAGAAACATATTCAGGGGGGTGGTAGTAAACAATTGCTGTTTAGCTCAGGTTAACTCTTAAGGACAGCTCGTAACGTTCTAGAAAACTTGTCGAAATTGGTTTTGTGCCAAACGCCATTTTGAACATTTAAAGGATGCGTTGTAGTAACGCAAGAGTTCGTGCAAATTTTGGGAAATATACGTGATACCCATGAGTCCAAGAGAGCTGCGCGCAGGTTGGCAAATTTGATTTACTCAAACACACCCAACCCGTTAAAGTGGCACCTGCCTCTGAAAGTCGTATAATGAATCAAACAATTCATCAAACGGTTGTATAGACAACATCTAATCCATCTAAAGTGCGATACATTGGCACCCTCCTTATAAATTATCGTTCAATTTCTCAAGCAATGTGCCACTGCGCTCTTGTTGCGCTTTGATGAAAGAAGTAAACATTCAGCTGATCCCTTAACCTCGCCGGTATGAGGTGCTATTCGGTTTCAGAAATTTACTTGGAAAAACGCTTATGTAGATAAACATGTAAATTTCAGTGTAGAATGTTAACGGACACATATATTTTTGCATGCAAAGAAAAGACCGCCTTTAGATTAAAACAGGTTTAAAATGTGTATGAGTTCAATTGTAAGTGAGCTACATAAACAAGCTTGTCGTTTGTATTTAATTCTACTTTATTTAAATATAGTAATCTTTTTTTGAGTTTATAATGTGTTGAAGAGCAACATCTCCGATTTAATATAAGCCAGTTCAATTGAAGAGCTGATGAAACATTATTAAGGCTTTGTTTCCATCAGGTCTCACTTGAAAGGCGTTGCTAGGAGACAGGGCACTGTTTTGTTGTTGTCAGTATTTAGGCCCATACATGTAGACTTTTTCTCTCTCTCTCAATAAATAACCTTTTTTATTGGCCTTCTGCTGAGAAGCTGAAGCCAAGAATAAATGTTTTAAAAGGAAGAATCTTGTGTTAAATGTCTACTGTGGTTTTGTGGGAGACAGGAGAGGGAGAGACATCAGAAGACAAGACTACAGCATTTTCTGTCAGACATGGCAATATTAGGATCCTTACTGGTTGGAGAGCAAAGCTATTACACAGTACATTCATTTGAACAGTGTTGTGTCACTGTACTAAAAGAATCAGATATGCTTTGCTTGTGCTTCTCTTGTCTTTGCAGGGTTTCCATTATTTTCAGCCTTGGCTGAGAGGGAAAGAGGAGCTGCTACTGACTATTGTAAATGAAGATCTGGTGGGTTCCTCCACCTTTGCTGATGTACATCAGTGGTCATAAATTCAATTTCTGAACTAATGGTGGTAATGAGTATAGCAGACTTGGAATGGGAACAGCTATGCAGTATAGAGTTTTGATCTGGTCTTATCTCTCAAAATGTAACATGTATCATTAGGGATGGCCTTCTCCTGGTTTTCCTGCCTCGGTTGTATCATCCTGCACCAGTCCTACTTGCAGTAGCAGTTACAATCTGGACAGTGACTATGCCAGCTTCCCATTACCTATCAAAGGTCCACAACTGCAACTCAGACCTCAGTCTCCACAGAGCACTCAACAGCAGCCAAGCAGGTTGAGGAGAATTTACAAAACAAAATCAAATAACATATAGTAATCTGAGCAGCACATTTTCACAACTCTGTTATACCCGTTATAGGAGTAATGATTTGCATCTTCTCCCAGCTTCTCCCAGTGAGAAGGAGATCGCTGTGCCAGTGAGCTACCCTTGAATGATATTTTTATCTTACTGTGTTAGCAGTGAGATTTCATTATAGCACTGATGATGATGAAAAATGTGCCTAAATACAGGAAATGAATCGGCCCCTTTTCCTGTTGGCTGGCTATGCTAAATATGGATGGCCATATGCATGGATATAATCCAATCATGAACGTTTGATTAGTGTCGGAGGTGCTGACTCACTGGCCAAAGATACACCAATGAAACTCAAATCCATCACATACTGGGTTTTAACTTATCAAGGTTGGTAGACTTTTACTCTATTTCACTATACATCTGTATTAAATAGGAAACTAATGTGAATGAGTCACTTCTTTGTAGTGACACCAAAAATATTAATGTTCTATTGTGTCTTTCCCTTACAAGAACACGGGTGTGGGATGTCACTAATGAGCTGTTGGGTCTGTGCGCCATGGCCCCTCCAGATAATCTTTTCTCTCTGACTACCTCCAAACCCTTCCCTTCCCAGAGCGCTTACTTGCAACTGGAGCACTCCTTAACTTCTTGGAGATGATTGTGGTTCAAGGAAGTCGCAAGGAACCATTCTATGATCTGGGTGGGTGCCATGCCGGAAATTCTGAGCCTGCTGAATCTGGTTTTACGGTAAATGGAATAGGAGCAGTGGACAGTCCTTATTTAATAGGATCTACGAAGGTATAGCATGTTCTAAAAATGACAGGATATTGTATCGCCAAATGCTTAACTTTCTTTTTATTCTCTCATCTCCTCTTAGTTGTGGAGGAGATCCAAGTCCTTGAGGCAACTCCTTTTTCAGAGTCTCGCTGAACTCCTGAAACACCGTAATGTCCAGAGCAAGAGCCTCTCAAAACTGGACTCTGCAGAGGAGCAGCAGCCTTCGTCAAACAGCCATGGACCTGGAGATGACTAGACTGACTTTGAACACAATATAACAGTAGTAGGTTCTCAGTGACAACAACCAAGATGATATTCAGATGCATATAAACCAGAAGGTCCTGTTATTTTATTCTTCCAAATGTATAAGAAGTTCTCTTTATCTCACAGTAGATTAGGAACTTTTGGAATCATAGGTATTTTACTCACTTTACTCTGGACATCTACTTGAGAAATAAATAATAAACCTTGAACATTTTTATTGCCAAGTATTCCTGCTTGGCTTAATTATTACTATTGCTTAATTGCTCATCTGAGGCTGCTGTTTGCCATCTATAAAATGTATATGAAAGATGATGAAGCCTGTGCTTGCCAAAGATGTGGGGATTTTAGGTGTTTTTTTTTTTGAGGATACAAGCCCTTCAGTGTCTTGGCAAAAAGTGAACATAATTTCTCATGACACTGTATATAAACACTCAACTAAGTCCCACTCAGGCCCAATTGTATAAAAAGTATTCGTTTTTTTGTGTGGAATTCCAGGACAAATTGCTCAGTGATGACAAGTTTCCTTATGGTCTTTCAGCAATAATATTATAGTATGTTGTCCCCATCCAATATTACAGAAAGAGATGAGACAATGGCACATATTACTGTATAAAATTTTAATTTCTGAAAATACATATATAAATATGTAAATAAAAAATATAAAACAAAAACATGCACATTCATTAGACATTAAAATCCCTTGAGTGGATACACAGATCCTGGAGGCAGGTCTGGCGTCCTTGTATTATGGGTTACACTTGAATATAAATTAGATTAAAACCAATGAGGATAAAAAATCCAAAACACAGCAGAGCCAACTGCCTGGATGTTATGATAATAAGGCTCTGTAGGTCAACGTTGAACATGCAGATACTTCTAATTAGAATATGCATTAACAACATAGGCTGTAAAATAGCAACTTATGGACTTGCAAGGTCATTTACAGCAGTCAAATATGTAGTATTTAATCCTGTTTAACATACTTGGCTTATGGTAGTAAGCCAGACATATACAGAATTATTGCTCTTAATGATAAAATGCACACACAAATTACCATTTTGATGTCACTATCTTAACATCATGCAAATTTAAAAAACAAAAGATAAAATTTGATGTTCAAAACCTGCAGCTCTAAATTCAGAAAGCAGACTGAAGATGGGAAGGAACATATAGGAGTTCAGATTGGCTCTACTGGAATGCAGGTGCATGGCATGAATCCTACACAATCTGCTCAGGGCACATTATGTTCTCTCACTCAGTGCACACACAAACACAAACTGTGCTACTTATTTTCTCCAAGGTCCTGGCTTATTAATCCACTTTATGGTTAACGGTAAATTAAATGATGAGAATAGATTTGATCTTCCAGTTTTTTTTTCAATATGGATATTCTACCGCATAATCCAGTAAATCATTTTAAACATAGCTAAAGCTATTTGAACATGTTCAAAGAAGTGTAGCTTTCTTCCTCTGGTTAGAAATTGCACCAAAAGTATATATGAAACTGTGTGTAACTTGTAACTGTAGTGGTTTGCAACTGTGGTTTTGGGTGGTAATAGGGATAGAACTTCCATTGCAACATTGCGGTTCCTGCATCCTCCCTGTTATTACAAAAATCCCTGATGCAACATACCTAATACAAGCACCCATTCCTGGTTTCAGTGTTTCTTCTCACCATCCAAGCATATTGTATTTATTTCTTAATAATCCTACTCAAAAGATCTTCCTTACTTTCAGCCACTGGTTAGGTCAATTTTACTTAACTTTGGTAATGTACAAATTTATCTGCATGTACGTGCATACAAGTCCTTGAAGGCTTTAAATCTTGAGATGAAAATACAACCAATGTTGCTATCAATTACACAAGCAATACATGAAATAAAAATGACCAGCATATAATATGAACTATTGGCTCACCCCACCTTGTCAGTAATCAGTGTCTCTGCCCTAAAGGAGCAAGAACAGCAACTTGGGCAACAGTCCAAACTCTAACATCAGCCAAAAACTGTACTTTCATTGCCGGAATGGTTTGTTGGAGTCAAGCTATGACAGGTCCAGCCGTTGTCATCTGTCACTTTGTGGGTGGGAATGGAGAGAAAGTGCGTTCTTGTTGGTAGGATCCCATAGGGGTCAAGAGATCCAGTAGCTGGGAATCTCATTGCCAGTTTTCACAGGCTGAGCCACGCCTGGTGATTGCTCTCAGAGGACTGCGGGAAATTGAGCCCTTCTTCTTCCAACGGACTGCATACACAGATGACAGATGCAGGTTACATTCAAGCACAAACACGGTATTCTCGATTCATTCATAAACAGTTTTCTCTCATTATTGTAAGAAAAAGATAAGTTTCCCTCTGCCCTGCTTACCTTTCCCCAAACTAGCTGGCAGAGTCAGTCCTTTGGCAGCAGCAGGGGTGATGTCAGCCTCATCCTCCTTAGCCTTGCCCTCTGCCTTTGGCAGTGTAGCACACCCATCTTGCCAGTCGTTTAGTGCTCTCTGAAATGAGTTCGCCAGGCAGGCTGTCATATCCTTTGCCCTTTCCACACGACTACACCAGAACATCCTACACTGCAGCTGTTGACCAGGTTGCCTGCAGATATAGAGGAACACGTTGGGATGAGCCGTGTGTGATGCGCAGTAGGCAATGTCATGCAGGTAGGTCTTGGTGAGCTGCCTTCCTGTGCTCAACTCTTTCACTTCCACGTATCGTGGCCGCACCACCAGAGCATGGTCTTTGGATAATTTTCCAGGAGCACCGTCGAGGAGCCGGTCGATGGCTTCCTCAGCCTGCTCCAGGTCTAGGGAGAAGATCTTCTTGGTGCCTAGATAGTGGACTTTAAATATGGGGTCCCCATGGGAAAGGCTTTCTGTGCGGTCCCGTTTAAAGTGTCTGCGCAGGGCTGCAGGAGAGTTTTTCAGGGCCTGCATCAACTGGAAGGAGGCCAGAGACATGTTGGGAGAGGTGCAAATGTGACTGATGCTTTTAGGAGAAGAGGGGTCCTTCTTCCCTTTTTCTAGTAATCGTCACAGCATGGAGTGTTAGGATTTACCTCCAGGATCTGAGAGAGAAAGAACATGGAAATATATCAAGTGGACATCGAAATGGGATATAATAATGTTATATCATTTACTGTATAGTATTTTACATGTTAGGATTTGTCAGGAAAGGACAATAATGAAACATGGCAATATGTAATAACTATCACTCTTGTGAGAGACTGAATTTGAATGTTCTTCTCCATCCCAACAGCACACTATTCATGAAAGAAACTGAAGTATCTGACACTGAAAAAATGACAGTAGCTTGTGGGGAAAAACATTTGAAGGCTATAGTTGTAAGATTAACTAGCTAGGTTTTGCATCAAATGCAAAACTTAAGAAACTTTAAAAAAAAAAATAATTTTAACATAAGCCTTATCTGATATGTAATAGTTCCCTCTGCTATCCCTGGATTTGTGACTTAAGTGCTGAAATGTTATAGACTCATTAACTTAAAATAAGCAAATGTACATAATCAGCTGTTTCCCTCAAAGGCAGGTCGTGCTATAGTAACTAGATACTTCACCTGGTCAAACAAGCAAACCTTGCATGTGATACATGCACTTGACACAACTATATCAAAAAACCCTGGCTATATTTGAGGGTCAAATCAAAACATACTGAACTCTGGAATGAGGTGGCTATACAGACCAGAGTTATGAAACAGTCCGTTACCCCTTTTGTCTTCAGTTATTGAAAACACTTCACCTTCTCTTTCCCAGCACACCACATTTACTGTACACGGCAGTGTAAACCATTGTTTGGTGTTTTTCCGCTTTCTCCTTTCTGACCCATTATTTCACTATCCCTGACTGCTTGTGATATTGGGCAGGAACATGACCACCAACTGCTAAGGCTGCGATGGCCATTGTTGAGCCAGTCACAGACAGGATACAGCTTTAATACACATCCCGGCCAGTCCCACAAATATTTCTAGACCAAAGAACAATGGCATGCCTGGTTGTGTAGATCACATGTAAGGAACACAAACAGGAGATAACTTAAATGTGATATAATTCCAGGTAAAGCTGCTGGATCCATGTGCAAAGAGGAGGCGAGCTCAATCACTTACTGAATAAGTGTTAACTTTGTTCATGAGGAGGAAATGGTGCACTGCATGGAATGGGAAGGGAAAGCGTGCTAGATTGCAACAATACTAGGCAATACGTTTGCTATGACCTGACTATCATGTACAAAAATAGAAATCAAACAACCCCAGGAGATGAATGTCAGAGCAATACCAAATGAAAGTTGTCATCTCTTCAGTTATTCTCACAGCCCTGTTAGGGATATTAGCTGGGGACTGCTTAATTAGAACACCAGGTTTAATTTAAAAGTAAATGCTTTTATGTAAATCCACAACAAAACTGAATGCATTTAAGGAAAATAATGCACCATAAAGCTAATAAAGTGAGAATAATGTGAGTGGCGTGTTTCATTACAGATCTGTGAAATGAAATGAAACACAAAAATGAATCAGTACTGCTGACTTTAAAAGGTAAAATATCATTTTATTCATTATAAAGTAAGAGCTGAAATAAAATGTGTTTAAAATAAAGAATAACATTATTCCCAACCAGCTGGGAAATTCATGGCACAATGCACAATAGAACATATGCCAAGTTCATTTCGGAACTTTTTTCCAATGTAAAGTTTCCAACAAAAACAAGCTTATCCAAATACAGTGAGAAATAAAATAAGAGAAACAAAGACATTTACCTATCATCCGCTCTTTTTACGTTTCCGTGTCCGTACGAAGGAAAAAGGGGAAAACGTTTTTCCTCCCAGTGTCGCCGTCTTGTTGGTTTCTTACATTTACAAACCAGTCACTGGTTTAATAAGTTTGTTTTTAATGACCAAAAAGGCTGGCGTTGATAGCGATTTTTAAACAAAAAAAAGTGCCTTGCCCTACTATTACGGTTTAATTAAGAACTAATAATTTTGAGGACTTTCTCAGCGTTGTGAAACATTGACACAGAAATGTGCTCTCTCTCTCTCGGACTTTACCTCTCAGTATGTAAGACTGAACGCGCGTCCACGACGCTGTATTTGAGAAGCGCGGGCACGTGCACGTGCAGCACCTCCTGCGTCACCACGAAGCGAGGGCGAGCGTTCGAGGGGCGGGGCCGCACTCAAAAATCGCACACTAGCTTACTAAATAGTGCACGAGTTTTTCTAACATATTGTGCCACAGTGCAACAATATGTGATAAATACTACAGTATATTGTCTTTATATAGGCCTGCTATTTAGTACGTTAGTATGCGGCTTTGTGCGTGTCGAGGCTAGAAGATAAACGAGCTATGTTTGAAAAAAGGCGTTGTTTGTTATTGTTTTTATTTCTGCTATCAGTCACCTAACCAATATGTAAATACACAGATACAGTATCTAGCATAGGCTTGACGGTGGGGAACGACTAGAGAACACAACACCTTTGTGTTTTTCAGTCTAAACACTGTCTGTTGCACGTATCTACTGCTGGATGTACAATGATGACTGACTGCAGAGAAGAATATAAAAACACGCACACCTATGCAATAATATGACTTGCAATAATTTGACTTCCCTCTGTCATGCTGACTGAACTGACAAACTGCAGTTTACCTGCAGATAACCCTAGATTATCCGATATTTCTGATGAGGTCTGATGCACTGAGTATATTAGCTAATGTTTCTCTCAGGGTATTCTGAGAAACCAGTGAAGTGAAACAGACTAAACAGGACCATGTGTTGTGGAAGTAGAAGAGAACACAGAGCTTCTGTGTAATCAGGGCATTGGTCTGTGCGGCACACCCACCTCCCTACTTTTAGCAGCACAGCAGTGCCATTATTGAGGTACAAATGACGCAACTTGCACCCCCTACTCCCACTAACACATAAATGCACACACCACATCACATAAAAGCATGGTTTTCCTGGCACTTGTCTTCTATACCAAATACGAGGATGACTAACTTCTTGTTAGAGGTACATTGCTTGACATAACTGAACAAGAACAAATCCTGCTCTTGATGAGGGTGGGTCTGGGAATAGCAATTTCTGTCTGTTGCTTCTTTGTTTGATTGTATTTCAGGTACTTGAATATCTTTTGATATCTTTGTTTGATGGGAAGGCGTACATGTGTACCATTCAAAGGTTTGGAAGGGGTTTGTTTGTTTACAATATTTTCTAGATGGAAAAATTTAGGAGGTGTTTAGTATATGAAATAAGATAGTATAATAATATACTGTGGCCAAATAGTGTTAAACAAATCGAAATTATTTAGACTCTGCGGAGTAGCCTTGCGGTTGCTTTGCACACTTTTGCCATTCTTGCAGCCAGCCACATGGGATATTTTTTTAACAGTCTGAACACTTGATACTTTTCCTAAATGAAAAGAAATGAAAATTAGTAGGGGACAATGCAATTAGTGCAATTTTTCACTGGTTTAAACATTATCAACACCTCTATACTTACTATTAGTTTACTTTAGCAAATTTTAAAGTAAATTATTAAAGCATTTGGTAATTACTATTTGCCAAAGCCTCTCCTCGAGAGAATATGGGTATTCTTAGACCAGCACATAGACTGTGCTCAGACCACTGGTCCAATTCTGAAGATTAACATGGCCATGGGCAAACACTGATTTTCCCTCAATGATTTTGTGTTGATGTAGAGGTATTTTTGTGGTTATTTTCTTGTTGAATGGTCCATGGAGAAGCCTTACCTTCCTAGCCAAAGTAACTTATGGTGCTATCACAAAAGCCCCTGAACCACCAGCGGCAAAACAGTCCCAAAGCATTATTGATCCACCACCATATAATTTTTTTTCATTGTGTGCAGTCCTGTTTTTCACCAGACATGTCAATTATATGCAAAATGGTCAATTTTTGTCTCATCTGACCACTGATCTGATGCTTAGTGAAGTTCAGGCACTCCATTTTTAGGTTACTTTCAGGCAGCGTGATTTTGAAATATGACAACCACATCAACTAAACTGTGCAATTTTAAAACTGTGATCTTTGGGTCTTTTTCCTCCCTTACCATTCTCCTCACTGTGTGAACGGTCCCAATGTTCATGTATTCTCTTCCTATAAAACGTTCAGCTAAATATAGTTTTATATTTGTCCAATTGTCATTATAACCCTGAATGTTACTGTATAACTTTCCTATAGCCCTAAACCAAAGCGAAAAATACTGACACGAAGAAGTCAAAATGAAATGCAAATACGCTTAGTAATGTATTTACCAACAGTCCCATGTAGCACTGCTCCCAAACTAATTACTTGTTTCCCTTCCATCATTTCCTCCTTTCACAGCACGAAAACATTGAACTAGTAGCTTGATAATGTACATTAACTTATACCAAGGGCATAGGTTTGGTCTCAATATTGGTAGGTACACCCCCTGAAAAAAAGGACTGTTTAATGTTAACAACCAACTGGTTTATTAAAATATAAGATCTATATTTAGATTAAGATCTGTAATTACATTTCAATACAGATTATACAAAGCAACAGATCAAAGACTAAAAGAAAGTAAACTATAAAATTACTTGTTAACCGAAAAGAGAGAGAGTAAAAAATGTTTTGCATCCAACATCAACATTCTTCATGATAGTCCTTGGTGTCTATTTAAACAATCCAATCAGATGCCTATGTCAGTCACTGACAGATACAAACTGTTGGCAAATATCTTTAAGATCTACTTGGTCAAGGGCCTCTTGATGTACATGGCATACAGCTTGGTGGCGACTAAAGCTACCCGTGGCATCCTTCCAATTATCGAAACCTTTTGTGCAGAAGGCAGGGTCATTATTTTTTCCAAAGTGGTCTTTTTTATGGTGTATGCTTTGACACACTCAAAACAAAGAACCTTTTTCAGTGTTGGACTGTAGTGAAGCCATGAATACTGACTGTACCAGTTCGCCTGAAACTGCAAAATCTTGTTTGGAAGTTGCTGTACTTCGATGAATTTTGGATCAGGCTGGTATGGTTTACTCCCCATGTCCATGACACTGATACACTGACTTGCTTCAGGATCATCCTCACTCACACTGACTGTCTCCTAAAGAGAAAAGTAAACTTAACCTGGTCTGTATCAACATTTGCAAATTATTCTTTTGCATCCTGTGTTATAATAACTTGCAACTAAGTTAACATTAAAATAGGTAGACTATGGTACTTACAATACATGTAAATTGGTCATTTACAATTAATCTATAATAGCATATGAAGAGTTCATTTGCAAAAACAGATATCCACCATTTTAATTCATTTTCATAAATCATTTTTTAAATTGTGCATTCCAGGTAATACAAATCAAGCTGCGATTGGGTTGTTTTGATTACATTTATTTTCACTTAATTAAAACAACCCCACGGCAGTTTGATTGATACTACCTGGAATGCGCAATAAAAAAAACATGTTTTTTAAATATTCATAAGAATTGAGATATCCGTTTTTGCAAATGACCTCTTCATATAGGCCTATGTTTAATCGCAGTATCATTTTAAGACCAGCTGCTTCTCCCTCAACCTGCCCTACGGCATCTTTAGGCCTACTTGATTTCTGAGTTTCCTATGTGTAATAAAATTATGCATTGATGAAGATACATATACATACAGTTAAGCTTTGGATCCCATTTATTTTTGAGGGAAATGTTAATATTAAGTGAATACGTTGTTTTGATGTATGATTTTTTTTCAAAACAAACTCATGACCAATATGTTGACTTTCAAAGGTTATACTGTATATTTGCTGAACATCCTAAAGACTGACTTTAATGTTGATGCCTCCCTACAATTCCAAAATATAATTCATGATTAGGACCTCACCTGAAACCCTGAAGACGCAGTTGTTTTATCCTGCTCTACTTCAGCCTGCTGCTGCGTTTCCTGCATACAAACTAATTCATTAAATGATGACATTTTCATGGGATTTCTAGACTAAAATTCAACTCAACATAATTTCATATATGCACCTATTTTATGTTCCAGCTGTCAACCTGTCTGCTAGCCTGCAGATGACAGAAGCCAGGGTTAGCTTGCTAGTTAACGCTAGCTAACACGGTTAACTAACATCAGTTGACATTACTTTCTGCAGTGCAAGGCTGGTGACGTTTGGTCGCTAACAGGTTTTCATTTTAAATCAATGTGGCTACTGGACAGTTAGTTTACTACCTATTACTTACGCTTTGAGTTGGTTCGTGCAAATATTGGTAGGGACAATTCTGCCCTCCCAAAATACTGGTAGGGACATGCAAACCTACGCCCTTGACTTATACAGTACAGTATTTTAGAACTTGAGTAAATTTGTAAAGAATTTTGGAGCACTGAAAACAATTATTAATCTTCCCAGGATCTGTGCAAAGACTCTACTGATTATCTTGAGCAGATGTATGGGTTCTTTGCACCAGTCTTATGATTACTAAGAATCAAGGCAAATTAACATGTACTATAACACGCCTCTTGTGTATTCTTTTTCCTGAATCAGTAAGATGGTATAATCAATACAACCACCCACTGTTTCTGCATAGGCCACCTATCCAACTTATGTCTTATTGGACAAAAGTATTTAAACATAGAAGAATTTTTCAACAAAAGTGAGAAAATCTAAAAGATAAACAGAGAACATCAGTTTACAACTAGTCCTGAGTTAAATATAGTTATTTTTGCAACGTACCACCTGTAGAGATAGTTTAATGAAAACTTAATTATTCTTAGATAATATTGTGAGAGAACAGTTTGCCAATCCAGTGCTTAATTTCCTATATTTGTCTTCTTTCTTCTTTCTTCTTTTCTGCTCAGATTTTCCAGTGATTATGGTTTGAGGAGGTTTGTATGAGTAGGGCTGATGCCAATTTTAATTATATTGAGGCTGTATCAGTAATATCACTAAAACAGTAAAAGAGTGGGTATCTAATTTAAATACAGTTCATCATGTGGTCAAATGTGCTGTGAGTCAGTACCATTTCCACATTGCACATAATTTCAGTGATTGCATAATGTATTGTATCCTCTTTTTAAGACCTACATACTGACGTGGTGTTCACATGCATACAGACTTAAGCATTCATACACACAGGCTTCCAGTTGAGCAGTTATGGACACACACACAAACACACATACACACACACATACATACACACACACACACACACACACAAAACTTATTTTTGGCAGTGGTGCCACGTAAATCAGGGTAGACGTGTGAATATGCACTTTGTATTGAGCCAAATTACTCAGATTTGTAAGACCCATATGTGGCACTCAGTGCATTTCAGTTTAGCTTTTAGATTTTAGTGCTCCTTGATACACTAACGAATTAAGCAATCTCGCACGAGCAAGAGTGCGAATAAAGTTCCATTGGCAGCCATACATGCCCATGCCATAACACTCCCTCCACTATGTTTGACAGATGATGTGGCATGCTTTGGATCACGAGCCCTTCTTTTACTTCTCCATACTCTTCTCTTCCCATCATTCTTGTACAAGTTAATCTTGGTTTCATCTGTCCAAAGTATCTTGTTCCAGGACTGGGCAGACTTTTTAGATGTTTTCTAGCAAAGTCTAATCTGACCTATCTGGTTTTGGGTGTTACCTGTAGTTTACATCTTGAGGTAAACTGTATTTACATTCATGAAGGTGTTTCTTGAATTTAGACTTTGACAGTGATATGCTTACCTCTTCAAGAGTGTTCTTGACTTGGCTAGATGTTGTGAAGGGGTTTTTCTTCACCAAGGAAAAATTCATCCACTTTAGTTGTCTTCTGTGGTCTTCCAGGACTTTTATTGCTGCTGAGCTTGCCATTGCATTACTTCTTTTAACAAATGTACCAAATTGTTGATTTGGCCACTCCTAAAGCTTCTGCTATCTCTCTAATAGGTCTGTCTTATCAGTCAATTGTCCGATTACTTTTGAGCCTGTAAAAATTGAGGGACTCTGTAAAAAAATTGTTGTAATTCCTAAATGGTTAATGCAATATTTTTGTTAATCCCCTTGAATTAAAGCTGAAGATCTACACTTCAATCACATCTTGATTTGACACATGCTTCACTTCACATCTATTGTGGTGGTGTACAGATGCAAAATTCCAAAAATTGTGTGACTGTCCAAATACTTATGGACCCATCTACATGTGAAATACATTTATAGATTGTTTGTTTCTGTAGTTTGTAGAGTCTGGTGTATTACAGATGACAGGAAGCCTCTGTTGGCTTAACAGATGTGTTTTTGACACTGTAAAGCCTAATTTGTTTAAAATGTTCACACTGTAAAAACTTTATTAAATTGTGTATATGATGTTAAATAGGATAATTGCTTACTGGTTCAAATTACTCAGCTAAATTAATTAAATATCTCTCAAATCCTACCCTGATTTTTAAGACTTCACTCTTAGAGAAAAAATGTTCTTCAGTTGTTCTTTACTGTAAGCATTTGTTGGATATTTAAGGGTTAGTTTCTTAAAAGTGTTCAGATAGAGAAAAACGCTGTAGGGTTTTTTATAGAGACATTCTTGCAAAGATTACTTGCTATTTGTTTATTACTTGATTACTTGTTTATTGTTAGGATTACATTAATGACAGGCTGACTGTCTTTTGTTTGCTTGTAGTGTATGTGTGACCTTTCAATGACCTAAAACAGCATGTACAGTTCCAAATCTCACAAATCTCACACATCTCACACACACACCCTTGTGGCCCAGAGCCAAAATGCAGCATGCAGTCCTGTGTGCATGTGTGTGAGACAGGGACAAAGAAAAAGTGTGCAAGAGAGCTGAAGAACTGAGAGGAGATGGAAAAAGAGAAGAAAATGAATGAAATTAAACTTAAATTGATGTGGTTTTATGTGGACATCTTTTTAGGATCTGCCCAGGACAATTGGCCTTCTTAAGTGTACACTGCCAATTTAATCTGTTTTCTAGTGTACAAAGTGTACAGAGTGCCACAGTTTAGCCATGCTAGCTACTTAATATATCTACAACAGTACAAGTATGGTTAATTTTCAAATACAGCACTGTTTTAAGCATATTATAATTTGTACACTAAGAAGATTTTCCAGACCTGCTTGTCTGACAGACATGTGGGTGGTTCTGCTTGTTTACAGTAGCTGTGTGTTTCCACATGTAGACACGAGTGTTTTAATAACAAATGTGTGCTTACTAAATAATTACTTGTTTGAATACACACTTCAGCAGCAGACAGACAGTTCCTGTAACCTGTGTCCTCATTTTTAAGTGAAGGTCATTGCCCTTGGTTATTCCTACCAGGAGTTATTTTAGTTTTTGTATAAACATTATTGGCACTTGTCACTGTTTTAAGGAAAAGGAAGATTTCTGAAATTGTTCTTTGAAATTGTATTTTGTAATGAGAATTTGCAGTATGTTTGTCAATATCTTATATTGTATATAAGTTACGATTTGTTTAATTTAATTACATTTTTAATTTAAAAATAAAAATGATTTACTCCACAGTAGTGACGTATCTTTACCAAATATTCCAATATACTGTAAAAGTACAAGTATGTAGCTAGAAAGGTTAGTGAAACCCCCTTGCTGCTATAATCAAGAAACTTCCATATAAGGAAAATAACAAGTAACTGTAATTACCATATTTGTGTGAGAGAATGGACATGAGCTCATCGGTCATGTGACTCAGTCCATTAAGATGGCTTGTCTGCTTGCTAAACCTTTACCACAAATATGTTTAATATTGCAACATATTAACTCTTAATATCCCAACCGATTCCACTTACTTAGCTGCAAGTGACACATGGAAATAACAATGAGATATCAAGAATAGGAGTAATCACAAAGAATGTAACCTCGTGTAAAATAATGTAATTCTCATCTTACTACTTATCTAGATGAGGAAATCTTAGTAAGCCAAATAGGTTTTTGGGGAATTGCTATGGCCTGGGTGGACATCTGCACATTTTGGGGACTGATGCAACCAATCTGACCAATTTGGCTAAAATTGGCTAAATTTGGCTAAAATTCCTACAGATTTTAGTCAAATTTGTAGGAATTATAATGAGTGAGGATTTAGTTGGTTTTCACACAGGTTGAGGGGTGAATTATAAAATTCAACTTTAACCTAATCTTAGCCCTAAAATTTCATAAGAGTTTGTAGTTGTGAAGCCATGTTGATGTTTGGGTAACTAGAGGGGAAAAAATAGATAATAATACCACAGGCTCTAATTATATTCAATATGCAATTTAATGAATACATATGAATGTTAAGTGGGGAAAAAAAGCTTTAACCCAACAAAGGTTATATTGTCAGCTATAGTTGGCAACAAAACGTAACTGCAGTGGCTGAAGTGTCTAATCTTGGTGACATTAGTAAGAAAAACACAGCAGTACAGACACCACGTCATAGTCTAATCAGGAAAAGGAGGCAACTTCCTGTGTTGCACAAGGTTGCCTCAGTAGCTGTCTTTCTGGTTACTCATGTGCTGGTCTGGAACCTGTTTTTCACTTCAGCATAATGTGCTATTATCTGTGAGGATGCTGACCTTAGATCAGTATCATGCATTTTTACCTACATTCTGTCTAGGGATGACAAGTCAAAAGTGATACAAAACAAAACAAAACAAAAAAAAAAAACCCACTGCATCATACTTACAAAGATTTTTTTAAAGCACAATCATGATTGAATATTATTTTCCCAAATGGCAGCTTATTGACATTTAGATGGTTTACAGCGTGTCACACGACTGGATACAATACACTGAAATATTTATTATATTAGATAACAACCCATTTTTAAAACCAAATGTAAAATATGTAGATACTGTATATTATACCTACAGCAGAGCTTAAAAGAAAAATAAATCTTGGATCATATTTACAGACATCCATGTGTAAGAGCATTAAATTAATATCAACTCATTCCAGTCCTGTGTGACTGATTTATCATGCAACAAAAATTGTCCTATGTTCAGTAGTCTTTATTTTCAAAGTTGCATTCACTTCATCTGGAAGCTGATCTGGCTCAGTAGGTTTAAAATTTTAATAGCATTATGTTACACCCATCAGCATACTGGGTCAAATTTCCCTGTAGTTTCCTAAAACTCCATTTGCCAGTTTTATTGTGTTGAGCATATAAGGAACAGTACAGGCCATGACGTTGGTATTGAGGTTTTTTTTTTTGTTTTTTTTTTTTAAATGTGAATTTAGGCATTGTCTGGCTATTTTACTAGCTATTGGAACTAAATTAGAGTGTAAAATATTTATTTCTTTTCTGTTTTAGTTTGATTATTTTTAGATTTATCTGGTTTATGCTCCTTTGGTTGCAGTTTTTATAATAATAATAATAATAATAATAATAATAATAATAATAATAATAATAATAATAATTTGACAACATATCTACAAAACAAATTATGCAAAATATAATAGGATATACGATTTTTTTAAACCACTAAATTTTTTTTTCTTTTAAAGTGCAATGAAACTGGCCCGTAGCCTACATATATACTGTATCAAAAGATGATGTATGAATATAGAGTCGGCGCTGACTAAAAACCGTTAGACCCGTTTGTCTTGTGCGCATGCGCAGTGTCAGTGCGTCACGGCTGGAAAAACAGCGTCACATGACAGCAGGGGCACTGAGCTGTAGCTCCTCGTTACTTCAACACGGGACTATTAATTGCTACAAGGGGCCGTTTGGGAAGGAAAACGAGTGTGTTTGCGGAGTGACGTTGTAGCTCCACTCATTTCCTCCCCGCCCGTGTGTGTGTGTGTGTGTGTGTGGTGGCGCTGTTCAGTTAGTGCGCGCACACTGCTATATTTAGCACTAAGACATCAGCTCGCGCACTGTGGGCAATTTTCAATCTCAAACCGACACCCACACAGTGAATACAAGTGTACAGTGTTCTTTAAAGCTATGTAATGAAAGGACATCTGAGTTTATTTCATCATTATCGTTGTCACAGTTTTAAGACGTTTTTGATGGCTCTGTAATGGTTAGTAATGGTGTTTTTTTGCTTTCTGTGTGGTTGATATCAGTGTAAAAGGCACTAATGGTGTAATAGGTGACATGACTGATTCTAAATGGTTTTCTAGCATCTGGTTTTCTAAGATTTTCTCAGATTTGATGGTTTTCAGGATTAACAGTTCATAGAGGAGCCTGCAGGTCTTGGTTAGCCTAAGATGGTCTTTAAATGTGATGGTAATAGTGTAATGTGCGTAATGGATTTCAGTGACATGAGAATTAGTCCTACATTTGAGCAAATACAAGTCATTAATACATTCATGGTTATAGACAAAACTGTAAAAATCCCAGCAAATCACTTAAGGACAAACTGAATACATCCCAGACATGTAACTGAGCCAACAATGAGCGGATTCTTAGAAACTCTTAGATCCTGGTGGGAGAATGTTTAATTTAAAGCACTTTAACTAATGTAAAGGCTTATTTCATTTACACAGTGATATAACAGCCCCGATGTGTTTTTATTAAAGCAATGTGCTGTAATGTGATTAATTTAGGCTTAATGCTTATGTTTGTTTCACAGATTAATAAAACTTTATTTCTTTGACTGGGAGGGCATGATTTGTGAGGTATTCATTTCTGGGCACAGGGTCAGAGTTGGATCTACGTGCGTCATTACTGTTTAAAAGGGGGAAAACGCCCCCCCCCACCAAGTCTCAGATATGGATGTGTGTGGGTGTGTGTCTCAGACTCCTGTAACAAAACTGTTTGGACTTTCCCTTCTGCTTTAATTTTCTAACATAACTATCCCACCCATATATAGTTGCAATCAAAATTATTCAACCCCCATTGCAAATCAGGGTTCTTGTCAACATTCACAGACTTTCAGCTGTTTGCAATGAACAAATCAAACAAAAGCAAGTGAAATAGTTGAACACAGTGAATGCTTCAAGCGGTTTCCCCAAATTCAACTGAAAATGCAACTTAATATGATTTCTCCAGTTTCAAATTATTCAATCCCTTCCTGGAAAGCATCTTTAGTACTTAGTAGAGCACCCTTTCGCTGTTATGACCTGCTGCATACAAGATGCATAGCTTGGAGTTCTGGCATGGAAACCTTCTGCATTTAGTATGCGTCATACTGTGCTCACTGAAACCTCAGCGCCTGTTCCCAGTAAGTCTTGCTGCAGGTCTTTTGCAGTCACTCGGGGTTTTTTTTTACAAGAGGCCTTCACAGAAATCTGGTTGCAACCATTTATAACTTCCTTTTTCTGCCCCGTCCAGGAATTTAATATTTTTTCTGCCCTCAGTCAGTTCAGGTATTTCATGTGTTCCAGCTCAAGCACACCTGATGCAACTAATGAAGCCCTTGATTAGTTGCGGCAGGTGTGCTTGAAAAAACACCTGTTTTGCATATTTGTGCAGTTGTAAGGGATTCTATTCAGGGGGTTGAATAATTTTAAAACTGGAGAAGTCATTATAAGTTGCATTTTCAGTTAAATTTTAGGAAACCACTTGAGGCATTTGTTGTGTTGAACTATTTCAATTGCTTTTGTTTGATTTGTCCATTGCAAACAACTGAAAGTCTGTAAATTTTGACAATGAACCTGATTTGCAATGGGGGTTGAACAATTTTGATTGCAACTGTATATACAGTGCCCTCCACTAATATTGGCACCCTTGTTAAATATGAGCAAAGAAGACTGTGAAAAATTTTATTTATTGTTTAACCTTTTGCTCATTTGTTTAAAAAAAATCACAAAATACTCTGCTCTCATGGATATCAAGCAATTGCAAACACAACACAGGTTTATAAAAAATATCTTTGTTAAATAGGCTTATAGGTGTCCAACAATTATTGGCACCCCTATGAATTCATACGAGAAAAGTATATTTGAAGTATATTCACATTGATTTATTATTATTTTTAGTACACCTGGATGACTAGGAACAGGAAATTGTTCAACCATGACTTCCTGTACAGGGGTATAAATATGAGGTAACATATGGGCCAAATTCCCTTAAGCTGTGTCTGAAATCACTCACTCGTTCACTCGTTTACTCATTCACTATTCCCTATATGGCGAATGACATTTGATTCCACTATATGGGAAAGAAGCGAAGGAAAACGAGTGAGCGAGAATGCTGACGTAAATACAGTGAGCACTGTCACGGACACTATAGAGTTTATCGTAAAACAGTAAAGTTAATTTTCTCAGTGTGTTCATCTGTCACGTATATTGTGGCCTATTAGTTGATAAAAAAAAACAACTGCTTGCCATGTTTATTTATTATTATGCTCATTTATTATATTTAATAAATATATTTATTATATTTAAAAATAAAAAAGAGAATAAAAACACTACTGTAGTTCACTTTTTTTTTTATGTTTGTTTATTTTTAAAAAGTATAAAATAATTATTTTCGCTGGTTTTCCTTTTCGAGGGGTTTCCTGTCAGTGTCCTGAAGCTGACTCCTGAGGTGAACCTGTAAACCGTAAAATCTACTCCGTCTGATTAGTTTTGGTTTCAGTGAAACTTATTTTCCTGTGGAGAAGAAAACGGCGGATTTCAGAAAGAGCAACAACTTTAAGGCGTGCTTTGTTAGCTCGAAGATGCCATCTATCGGTAAGAAGATATGACTGACTGAAGTTAGATCCTAAGAAACATGCAAATAAATATATTTTCCCCCAATCTGTCCCTAAATTAATTAAAAAAAAGTCGTCAATACATTATTTTCTAATACATATGTGAATACTGTATTATACACACATATACACGTGTTAACTAATATAGCAAATTAACGTTTGATGTGTACAGTTGTTCATTTAACAATTCAACAGTACTGTATTTCTTATGGCGTTTGTGCAATTCTTAGCCTTAGTCTAACAACATACTAAAAAAAAATGTATGCTCCAGTGTCTGTTTGTGTGTGCGTGTGCATGTAGGCTGTCCATTGATTAAAAATTATAACGGTGATCAAACTGACTGGAATTACCTGTGCAATAAACAGTTATAATGCACACCTTCCGGCCAATCAGAATCCAGTATTCACATTCACCATGGTATAAGTGTAATTAATGCTTAAGGTTCATAATGACCTTACAATATGTATTGATTTATTCCAAAGCTGCAGTTCATAGAAACCTCTTCACGGCTAATGCTGCTGAGATGGAGGTCCAGGGGACCATGAAGAGGTGGCTCCAGCTGGCATCAGATCGAGAGTGTGGGTCGCAAGAGAAGACTTTTGCAAAAGGAATGTATTTTGAGTGTTTTAACGGTGTTGTTTGTGTTTTTGTTTATTTGTTCATTTGTTAAAATGTTCATATTATAGTCTATTTTTAATTGTTTATAAAAGTCCTTGCTGTTTTTAAGTGGTTAAATTTGTTTGTGTGTTCCGACGTTCTTAAAATCAAATTAGATGTCTGTCCTTAAATTGCCATCTTTGGTGTTTCATTTCAGCGTCAACCTCTGAACCATAAAGAAGCTAGTGTTGTGGCCTTTGCATCGTTACTTACTCGGCACAGAATACTGTTGTCTTGGACCTCTCCACATCCCCCCTCTATATCAGTCTGGCTTAAAGATTTAATCTTCTTTTTAAAACTTGAAAAAATCAAGTACAACATCAGAGGCAGGGGTGACTCATTTTTGGGAAAATGGGCACAATTTATTACCTACTTCAATGATGTACGCACCCTGGTGGTGGATTGAGGAGAGGTGGACTGTAATTCCTGATCATCTTACCCCCCTTTTTGTTGTTGTTGTTGTTGTTGTTGTTGTTTTGGGTTTTTATGTTTGTTAGTTTTTTTGTTTTGTTTTTGTTTTTGTTTGTTTGTTTTTTGTGGTTTTTTCCCTCTGGTTGTTTGTTTATTGTTTTTTTGTTTCCCCCTTTCTTTTGGTTTTGGCTGTGGTTGTTTGTTGGGGTTGTTGGGTGGGGTGTTATGTAAAATGTAAATTTTACATAAAAATTCTATGATCATAAATTTGTGTGTGTGTGTTGGTAGCTGGGTGGCTATACAGTTGCGGTCAGAAGTTTATATACCCCTTGCAGAATCTTCAAAATCTTAATATAAAATAAGATTGATCCCATGTTGTTTTTTACTTAGTACCGCCATGAATAGACTATTTCACATAACAGATGTTTACATATAATCCACAAAACAATAGCTGAATTTATTAAAAAATAAAATAAAATAATAACTCCATTCAAAAGTTTACATACCCTTGATTCTTAATACTGTGTTTTGTTACCTGGATGATCAACGAATGTTTTTATGTTTTGTGATAGTTGTTCATGAGTCCCTTGTTTGTCACCGATCATCCTGTTCAAAAGTTTACACCCCCGGCTCTTAATGTATTGTGTTGCCTTCTTGAGCATCAGTGAATATTTGCACCTTTTGTAATAGTTGTGTACAAATCCCTCAGTTGTCCACAGTGTGAAAAGACGGATCTCAACATCATATAGCCGCTGTTGGAAAGGGGTCAAATATGATATGTAGAAGATGCTGGAAAAGTAAAGAATATGCAGGACCTGGCTTTTTCTGAGTGTGGGCAGTTTAACTGCTCAGGACAAACAAGGGACTCATGAACAATTATCACAAAACATAAAAACAGTTGTGGATTATCCAGATAACGACACATGGTATTAAGAATCAAGTGTGTGTAAACTTTTGAACTGGGTAATTTTTATAAATTCAGCTATTACCTTGTGGACTATATGCAAACATCTGTTATGTGAAATAGCTTATTCAGGACAGGACTAAATAAAAAACATGGGATTTTTATGATCCCTCTTATTTTGTTAAAAGTATTAAGATTTTGCAGATTCAGCAAGGGGTATGCAAACTTCTGACCATAAATGTATGTTCTCTGTCTTTTCTTTACAAAATGTACATATATTTGTTTGACTTATTTTGTTATTTGTTAATAATTATTCATATTATAGTCATATTGTATGAATTCATATTGTTCATATTAAATTTTTTAATTGTTTATAAAAGTCCTTGATATTTTTAAGTGGTTGAATTTATTTGAGTGTGTGTGTTGGTAGCTGGGTGTGTGTGTGTGTGTGAGAGAGAATATTATTTTTGTCTTTAAATATACTGTAAATATATTTGCTTGTTATTTTGTTGTTTTTAAAAGTGTGTTGTTAATAAATGTTCTTATTGCAGTGTATTTGTTAATGTTTAATAAAAGCCCTTAATCTTATTAAATGGTTGAATTTGTGTTTCCCTGCTAAAATGAAGTACATTTAGCAGTTTCTGGGCCACATCTGGCCCGGGGACCAAGCTGACTCTCAGCCAGATCTGTCTTACAGTGTCTGGGCCAGACCCGGGCCACATAAAACAATATGTCACTTTACCGGATCTGGGCCAGAGGAAATTGTATGTGTCGGTTTTCAGTGTGTGGGCCAACTTCGGGCTAGGGACCCAAGGTGTATACTGGGCCAGAACTAAAGCAAGAATCTGGCCCGAAAGTGGGCCAGACAAATTTTGCTATCTGGGAAATGGCTGAAAATAAACACTGTGCCAATCAATCAATAATTTGTTTAATTTTGCTTAGAAATATCTTGAAACAGATATTTTATATATATATATATATATATATATATATATATATATATATATATATATATATATATATATATATATATATGGTTAAGGTTAAAACGATCAGGAATGTGTTATATACATTCATATATATAATGTGGTTCATAGATAGACCAGTTGAACGAACACTGGTCAGCTAAACTGTATTTAATTTCAATATTCCTCAGAGCATGTTTGCTATTAATTTAATCCATATTTCATGGTGAAAGATGTGGTGATATCATAAACATCATAGAAGTTTAGGAACTGAGGCCCTGTTTACACTAGTGCGTTTTCGTTTTAAAACAACATTTTAAAATGAAAACGATCCTCGTCCACACTGGCGTTTCCACTGTGTTTCAGAAACGATCTCCCTCAAAAACGAATGTCACATGATCATTCATGCACACTGGGCATGCGCTTTCAAGTGTAAACAGGAAGTTGGTTGTTAGTCACTGGCAGGCACAAAAAACAGATGTTCCATGTGGGGCTTAAGCCGCTTGAAATGAGATATGTTGCCGATTGCTCTAATCATAGCTTGCCTCCTGCGCATGTAGGCAGCTGCAGTTTTATAAAATACAAAATTTAACTGCACAATGGCTGCTAAGAATGACAACAAAGCCAGCAAAATTTGCGGTTCAATCTCCGTGTTGTTGTGTATATGATCAAGGTAGCATAACGGTCATACGGTAGGGTCTTGACGAATCAGAGAAGGATACGCAATGATCCAGAAGACCCAATCAGGGGGCGAATATGGGTGAAGTCACGCCTCCGTTTTCAAGACTGTTTGTTTTGGTCTATTTACACTAAAACGCGAGCCCGGAGTTTTCAAACTAAAATGGGGTCTTCTGCGTTTCCAAAAGTCTCTGTTTTCGAGGGTCGACAATGCCAGAGTAGTGTAGATGACAGGCGTAACTGTAACAAAAGACTTTTTAAAATGTTTTAAAATGAAAACGCACTAGTGTGAACAGGGCCCAACATTTACAATATATCTTGCAACACACACACACACACACACACATGCGGGCACCCCCTGGTTCACATGAGAGACATTTTGCCTTTTGTTCCCACCTAATTAACATACAGTTCATTAGGGTGAGATAATCAGCTGGGGGTCCATCCTGCCATTAAACATACAGCTTCTTTTACATTTGATATCCTGGTCACTATACTTTTCAGAGAGGCTCAGGGGTATAAGAGGGTACTCTTCAGCTGGTGTTACAATAAGCCTTCATGTTTTAAATAATTCAAACGATATAAACGATAATGTTCAGTGAATAGGAAAGCCTGATTTTAAACATATCTACTGCATTCTACCTCATTAGACAAGACAATTTTACTACTGGGGCTCCAGTAAACAGGGTCTAGCGCACTGATTTATATTTATGTATACACACATATCCATATGCACAAACTATTACTGAGAACACCAGAGAAACTTTTGTTAACGTTAAGGGTACATAAACAGTCAGGGCCAGTTTTGGTCAACGAATGAGGGGACCCGCTCAACCGGTAGGCATGACCTTCCCAAGGTGGCGGCGCTGTTGACGAGTCACGTTCAGCACGTGTAGCAGTCTATCATTTACACATTCATATGTCTTGCTTAATATCTAAACGTGTTATGAGGTGAAGTTAAAAACTGTGTGCGTTTGTCAGTGTGTTTACAACTTGAGCTGAAATGGACTTCACGATTCACGCCGCCACACTTGAGGACTGTAAGGACATCATGCGCATGATGTCGGAAAGTGACTGCGGCTCGTATTCACCATAAATTAATTATTGTTATCTTTTTAACCGGTATGACAGTTTTATGCTGTATTGTATCATTCTGGTCAATTCACAGTCGGATCGGTCAGATCGGATCTGATGAGCCACTGTTCCTATTCATATGAATGTGAGATGCTCTCAGACTGCCTGTGTTTCTGCTCAGGCTCAGTAAAGCACTGGCATAAAGTTGGCCAATTTTTGACGTTCGATATTCGCAGACATTCGCATATTAAGGGACCGTCTTTAAAGTTACATACGACAGTGGTATACACGTTTCTAACTTCAATAGCATTTGAAGGGAATGACTTACAGTCACAAACCCAACTGTAAAGCATTCATGTAGGTGTCATCTTTGATGCACACCTTTTAGATTTTTTTATATTTATTAAAATAAACTGTCAAATCATATCTAAACATTGTGATGTTTTTATACCGTATGGACTCATACACAAAATATACCATAATTTAAATCTCAATAGCATTTGAAGGGAATGACTTACAGTCACACAACCAAGTGTTCGTGTAGGCGTCATCTATGATGCACACCTTTTAGATTTTTGATATTTATTAAAATAAACTGTCAAATAATATGTAGATGTGACATGAATTTCACTACCAAATGAGCTCTGTGTGTGTGTGTGTGGTGGCGCTGTTCAGTTAGTGCTTGCACACTGCTATATTTAGCTCTAAGACATCAGCGCGCGCAGTGTGGGCTATTTTCAATCTTAAACCGACACCCACACAGTGAATACAAGTGTACAGAGTTCTTTAAAGCTATGTAATGAAAGGACATCTGAGCTTATTTCATCTAATGTGTTTTGCTCATTATCGTTGTCACAGTTTTAAGACGTTTTTGATGGCTCTGTAATGGTTAGTAATGGTGGGTTTTTTTTGTTGTTGTTTTTTGCTTTCCGTGTGGTTGATATCAGTGTAAAAGGCACTAATGGTGTAACAGGTGACATGACTGATTCTAAATGGTTTTCTAGCATCTGGTTTTCTAAGATTTTCTCGGATTTGATGGTTTTCTAACAGGATTAACAGGTCATAGGAGTCTGCAGGTCTTTGTCAGCCTAAAATGGTCTCTAAATGTGATGGTAATAATGTAATGGTGGTAATGTGTGTAATGAATTTCAGTGACATTAGAATTAGTCCTACATTTGAGGAAATACAACCCCCATTACAAATCAGGGTTCTTGTCAAAATGTACAGACTTTCAGCTGTTTGCAATGACCTGAAAATTCAACTGAAAATGCAACTTAATATGATTTCTCCAGTTTCAAATTATTCAATCCCTTCCTGGAAATCATCTTTAGTACTTAGTAGAGCACCCTTTCGCTGTTATGACCTGCTGCATACAAGATGCATAGCTTGGAGTTCTGGCATGAAAACCTTCTGCATTTAGTACATGCCGTGGTCACTGAAACCTCAGTGCCTGTTCCCAGCAAGTCTTGCTGCAGGTCTTTTGCAGTCACTCCAGGGTTTTTCCACAACAGGCCTTCACAGAAATCTGGTTGCAGCCGTTTATAGTTTCCTTTTTCTGCCCCGTCCAGAAATTTTATATTTTTTCTGCCCCCAGTCAGTTCAGGTATTTCATGTGTTCCAGCTCAAGCACAACTGATGCAACTAATGAAGCCCTTGATTAGTTGTGTCAGGTGTGCTTGAAAAAACACCTGTTTTCCATATTTGTGCTGTTGTGAGGGATTCTATTCAGGGGGTTGAATAATTTTAAAACTGGAGAAGTCATTATAAGTTGCAATTTCAGTGGATGCTGGGGTGAACTCGACACAACACGGAAGGAACTGGCTGAATTCCGCCATATGTCGAGCTCACTCAGCAGGTCTGCTTGGTAGGCCTGCACCACTGACCTACAACACCACATTGGTTGGAAGAGTTTTTAAAAAAAGCCTCTGATCCAAAAACAAACTCAAGTATCTTCAGTTATATTTCATGGTAAAAGATGTGGTGATATAAACATCATAGAAGTTTAGGAACTAAGGCCCTGTTTACACTAGTGCGTTTTCGTTTTTAAAACAATATTTTAAAATGAAAACGATCCTCGTCCACACTGGCGTTTCCACTGTGTTTCAGAAACGATCTCCATCCACACTACACGACCGAAAATGAATGTCACATGACCATTCATGCACACTAGGCTTGCGCATTCAAGTGTAAACAGGAAGTTGGTTGCTAGTCACCGGCAGGCACAACAAACAGGTGTTCCATGTAGGGCTTAAGCCGCTTGAAATGAGATATGTTGCCAATTGCTCTAATCATAGCTTGCCTCCTGCGCATGTAGGCAGCTGCAGTTTTATAAAATACAAAATTTAACTGCACAATGGCTGCTAAGAATGACAACAAAGCCAGCAAAGCATGAGATTCAGTCTCTATGTTATTGTTTATATGATCAAGGTAGCATAATGGTCATATGGTAGGTTCTTGACGAATCAGTCAGGGAAGGTACAGGCGTACCTGTAGCAAAACTTATAAAATGTTTTAAAGCGTTTTAAAATGAAAACGCACTAGTGTAAACAGGACCCAACATTTACAGTATATGTTGCAATGTTGCAACACACACACACACACACACATGCCTGCAGGCACCCCCTGGTTAATTGGAACTTAATTAACATACAGTTCATTAGGGTGAGATAATCAGCTGGGGGTCCATCCTTCCATAAAACATACAGCTTCTTTTCCATTTGATATTCTGGTCACTATACATTTCAGAGAGGCTCAGGGGTAAAAGAGAGTATTCTTCAGCTTCAGCTGGTGTTAGAATAAGCCTTCATGTTTTAAATAATTCAAACAATATAAACGATAACGTTCAGTGAATAGGAAAGCCTGATTTTAAACGTATCTACTGCGTTCTACCTCATTAGACAAGACAATTTTACTACTGCGGCCCCGGTAAACAGGGTCTAGCGCACTGATATATACAGTATCTCACAGAAGTGAGTACATCCCTCACATTTTTGTAAATATTTGATTATATCTTTTCATGTGACAACACTGAAGAAATGACACTTTGCTACAATGTAAAGTAGTGAGTGTACAGCTTGTGTAACAGTGTGAATTTGCTGTACCCTCAAAATAACTCAACACACAGTCATTAATGTCCAAACCGCTGGCAACAAAAGTGAGTACACCCCTAAGTGAAAATGTCCATGACTCAGCTACCCTTATAAATGGCTCCTCATGGTTTTCTCTTAAAATTAAGGCCTTCCTTGCGAGACAAGAATCTTCACCATCTGAATTATGAGTAAGTTACATTTTTCTGTATTTTAGTTTATAATTTATTTTCATATTTGCTCTATATCTCTATTTTATATATAGTTATACTGCTTGAAAAACGGTACTGTACTTCCAACTTCATACTATCATTATATTACCCTTCTACTGTCCTACATATCCTACTATTCTGTATTTTATAAAGAGTTTTCTATTATTATAAGATATTTAACCTTATAATATCTCAATACTCCTTTTTATTATTCTTATAAAGTTATAATGTTATGTGTGTGTGTGTGTGTGTGTTATGTCTACATGCCCGCCCTTGTCTGTGCGAGAGTGTGTGAGAGTGTGTGTGTGTGTGTGTGTGTGTTAGCACTCCTCAGCTCTTATACTTCTTTTTGACTCTTCGACTAATAAACCATAGTGTAGTACTCTTAAAGATCTTTAAATTGTAAATCCAATTTGTCAATATCCGCCTAATACCGCTTCTGTGTGTCTTGGTGCCCGTCTTTTCTTCTTCTCCCCTTTACTGGATACTAGGTCTCCCTCATGTTTATTTTATGACATTTTTATCCACAACTATTACTGAGAACACTAGAGAAGCTTTTGTTAACGTTAAACGTACATAAACAGGCAGAGCCGGTTTTTATCACTGAATGAGGGAACCGGATCAACCGGTGTGACCTTTACTTATTCATGTCTTGCTTAATGTCTAAACGTGTTATGAGGTGAAGTTAAAAACTGTATGCGTTTGTCAGTGTGTTTACAACTTGAGTTGAAATGGACTTCGCGATTCGTGCCGCCACACTTGAGGACTGTAAGGACATCATGCGCATGATGTCGGTAAGTGACTGCGGCTCGTATTCACCATAAATTAATTACTGTTATCTTTTTAACCGGTATGACAGTTTTATGCTGTATTGTATCATTCTGGTCAATTCACAGTCGGATCGGTCAGATCGGATCTGATGAGCCACTGTTCCTATTCATATGAATGTGAGATACTCTCACACTGCCTGTGTTTCTGCTCAGGCTCAGTAAAGCACTGGCATAAAGTTGGCCAGTTTTTGACGTTCGATATTCGCAGACATTCGCAAATTAAGGGATCGTCTTTAAAGTTACATACGACAGTGGTATACACGTTTCTAACTTCAATAGCATTTGAAGGGAATGACTTACAGTCACAAACCCAACTGTAAAGCATTCATGTAGGTGTCATCTATGATGCACACCTTTTAGATTTTTTTATATTTATTAAAATAAACTGTCAAATCATATCTAAACATTGTGATGTTTTTATACCGTATGGACTCGTACACAAAATATACCATAGGATACCATACAATAGGATTACTCTAACGAAGTCATAATCCCTGCGCCCGTCCCCGTAATCAAATGGGTCCCTTACAGTAACCACTTCTACGCTACACTGATCAGAATAGGCGCTGAGGAGGTTTTGTAGACCTGGTGGGAGACGTGCTAGCGTTGTGCGCCCCGGGGTCTCATAGTAGATTGGCAGCTGGAGAATGGGCCTTAGGACCCCCCTACGTCCACTTTCCGCCGGACCCATGTAGAAGTACCTAGCCATAACTCTTAACCCTTAACTTACTTCTCCTTTCAACTATATATATATATGTTATTTCAAATCTAACTACCTTGATTATGCGTTTGTTTGCCTACATCGATTATAAGTGTGATTAACTGAGTTCCCCTAATCATTCATTACTACTACTACTGCCGTCGCTAGTTTACGTATGAGTGGCCACTACAGTAACTACTTGATTGGATCTACACGTCCCTATCTTTCTCAACTAGGCCTGTCAGCCCACAGTTTTGTATTTGTCGGGACCTGCAGAGTCTTGCTTCCCCCCAAAAAACCAACCCCAATCCTTCGCAGTCAGGGGTGGGCGAAAAAACCTCCTATGAGGAAAAATTCCCACCCTGTCAGCACTATGTGCTCGACAGCACCATTATACTTTTCTCGTGCCTGATTACGTCAGAGGCCCATTGCACATCACAGGTCATACCCCATCACATATCATATCACATATCACAACATTTTATAACAATCGACATGACAGTCTCTATCGGCAGTATCCCTCTGTATTCCGGTTGTCTTCGGCTCAAGCACTTTACGTACTGTAGAGAACCACCCTTTGGGGAGAGGTTAGGCTAGCACTTACACCCAGGGTATGGATCATCACATCTTCTTCTCACCCCTCAGGGTTCAGTAGATCTGCAACACAGATGAACACATAGAAAACACCAATAGGTCCCGTTTTTCTCGGATAGGCCCAGTTGGCCACTACCTTGTACAAACGGGTCCTTGCGCCCCCTTGCGCTGTCCTCATCAGTCCTGGCTCATGTCCCGTCTCATGTTCTCGTAGACCCCCCCGGTCTCGCTGGTGTTGCTGCTGTCGCTGCTCATTGTCTCCCGTCTGTTGCTGCTGTCGCTGCTCATTGTCTCCCGTCGCATGGTCTCGATCACCACCCCCCGTTGAGGCGGTAACGCCTCACCCCTAACAATGTACTGGCCAGAAAAGGAGGCGGAGGACATCACCATCCGCCGTGCGCAGGGGATCACACAGCAGGCCACCAGAGCCACAAGGAGAAGGAGGACGAACAGGGACACTCCCAAGCGGGTCAGGGCAGCAGTCCAATCTCCAGAAAGAAACCAGGAGAGCCACGGCGGGAGGCGGAGACTAGACCCATAGCCGGAGTTAGCCGCTTGCTCCGCTTGGAGGGCCTGTAGTTGACCCAGGACCTTGGAGAGAGCACCCTCAGAACCAGTGTGCAAAGGGATTGCAGCACAGCACTCGGGACCAATCATTGCACAGTACAAAATGGTTCTGAGCAGCCATGAGGGAAGTGGCATGGAGCTGATCACGGACCAGTCCGAGAGCACTCACCGAGTAGTTAATGAAGCGTTGCTCGTTGTACCACATGTAATTAATCCATGCCACGTTGCGGATGATCTGCACGGCCGGGAGTAAAATAGACGCTACACCACTGCCAACGGCCTCCATGGCTCTGTAGCGAGCAGGAACGCCAACGGGGGTGCCCCAAAGTCAAGATGGATGGTCTCATCAGCAGCCCAGTCAGAATAGTTCGCTGCACCAGCGTCACGGACATACTGAGTCCACAGGGCCACGTCACGGCGTGAACGGGACCAGCTGGATGACGGTTGGTCAGCCACCAACAAAACACGGGTCTTACCATCCAACCTAACCGGGGCGCAGCACCCCTGCCAATCCGCAGGCAAAGTCTGGCGTACACGTTGGCCCCCACAAAACCAGAAAACATCCGCAAGGGGAACAGTACCAACACTAAGATCAGGTAGGGGAATTGTCACACTGGGGGTGCATGGGGATGAATCACAGACAGAGAGGGTCTCAATTTGCAAATCATTAGGGAACAGGGAGACATTACATCGGGCAGACACGTTTCCCACAGGATATACGCCAACAGAGGAGCAGAGGCAGATGGGAAAGAACAAGGGCAGAGACGGTTGGACGCGGACAAAAGTCGACACTTGAGTGGAAACAGGGGTTTCCACTCAAGTGTGGAAACCCTTTCACTATGGGGGTGAAACAGGCATGAAGAGCTTGCATTGTACATCCACGATGGGCCAAAGTCAGCAGAAAGGGCCCCAAGGAGGCACACAGTAGGACACAAAAAATCAACAGAATAGGGGGTGGTGAGGCATTCCGTGAGGTTCCCTATAGGCAGCATAAAATGGGGGGTGAGGCTACGATCATGACATACGAGACACGAGCGATCCGTCACAGATTGAGCAGTATGGCCCATCCATGCCAAATACATGTTACTCTGCTCCTCTGTAAGCGAGGTGTTATCGGTGGAGATTGAATAGTATTGTAATTTCATTAATTTATGTGCGATCGGAGTTGACATCGGGGCAATGAGGAGGGGGTGGAGAGCCCGGGATGCGAAAGGTGACCCTGTACTATCATGGTAAGAACACGCCGTAGCCGAGCAAAGGAACGGTAGCCACAGGGGGCCAATAGTGGGCAGCTCAAAGGAGCACCTACTCGTCCGTGCCCTACCAGTAATTCTAAGATGTCCTACGCGAATCTCCACAGATCGAGCTTGGGAGAAAGTGAATGAGGCCAAATAGGGACTTCTGCCAATCAGGGACTCTTCATGGGCGAGTCTAAGGAGAGCTAACGCGCACATCAAGCTACGTGAACCTACAGTTGAGCCAGGGGCCGTCCAGGATCGAACATGCCTAATACGGGGATAGGGGGCTGTGCGGGAAGTAGCAGCCACTTGTGGGCGTAACGTGTGATAGGAATCCAGGGCATTATTGAAGGTATGAATAGTCCTTCTAAACATTGGGTCGTAGAAAAAGAAAAAGAGTGCTATTAGCCCTGCTGCAAAAATCACCCTACCCCCATATGTGCTACTGTTCTGTGGAGCTCGTGCCACCGGTCCCCTCCGGAACCGGTGGTAGGGGAGTGTGCAAGGATTCATGCGGAGACTGAAGTTCAGGAGTAAGCTCAGGTAAGTTCAACTGTGCTTCTAGGGACTGCAGCATATCCGAGTCAATTAGGCTCAGAGGCAAAGCGGGGTCGTCAAGGTCCTGACAGAGAGTGGCAAGCGTAGACAGAAAATCCTCCTCCGTTGGGGTTACAAATTCCTGTGGGCTGGTAACTACGACACCCGTCACTTCTACTCGGGGCGAGAGAACAGTTGGGCTACTGGCATCAGACTGAGACAGTTTATCTAGTTTTTCCACAGCCCGCCGCTTAGTCTGGGCTCGAGTGCCGTAGGCAGGGCTCAGGGATGCATCCGAATCACTGTCACTATCAGTGAACACCACTGCTCCAATGGGCTGCCTTGTACTGACTAGACCTGAGGTCGATGGTTGTTCGTCGGTAGTGTCTTGCAGTAGCGGTCCCTTACCTGGTTCGGCGCGGCTGCAGTGGTTCAAGTGATACCAGTAATTCCTCCCCTCAACTTTCACAGCCGTGGGGGTTGCAGCAACCATGGTGAAAGGTCCTTCCCGACGTCCCGCACGGGGGCTCTTTCTCTTGAAAACACGAATGTATACCTGGTCCCCCGGTGCCACTAGACACACGTCCTCCCGTACCTCGTTCTCTCCATGGACTGCCTCACGAACCTGTGAATACAAATGTCTATGGATTTGGGTGAGGGTTCGCACATAATCCTGCATTTCGTCCTCCAATTGTGCCACAGACGGCCCTGTGTATGGACCGGGTTCGCCATAGGTGATTGGGCGCCCAGTGAGCATTTCATGAGGAGTCAAGTGCGTCATACGATTGGTCTGTGAACGCATCTTCATCAATGCCAGTGGTAAGGCCTGGACCCAGTTTAGGCGAGAGCTCTCGCATATTTTTGCCAGTTTATTAACTAGGGTACCGTTCGCTCGTTCCACCATGCCCTGGGATTGAGGATGATATACACAGCCTAGCTTATGATCTATCCCCAAGGCAGATGCCACATTGTCGATGACGTTATTCACAAAGTGGGTGCCTTTGTCCGAACTCAGAAAATCTGGAATACCGAACCGGGGAATGACCTCGCGACATAAAAATTTAGCCGCGGCCCTCGCGTCTTCCTTGGAAGTCGCAGTTGCCTCCACCCACCTGCTGAAGCGGTCTACTATTACTAGAATGTAGCGCTTCCCTTCTTTCTGGTTGTCTGCTCCCATGTCTACATAATCCATCATTATATGCCGGAACGGTCCCGTCGGCGGGGGAATATGTCCTAAAGGGGCAGTAAAGTTCTTTCGCACATTGTTCTTGATACACACCTCACATCTTTTCAACACATAGTCCACCATACTGGCCAGAAATGGGGACCACCATTCCTGACGGATTTTTCGGATAGTTTCGGTCCTATGGGCGTGGTCCAAGCCATGGGCTTCTTTGATCAAGAGCGGGAGGTAACAGGCTGGGGCTATACACAACCCTTCTATGCTGCGCCACAATCCAGTACCCGCCTCTTTTTTCGCCCCCCGTTTTATCCACGCCGATACTTCAGCCACACCTGCGGTGTTCTGCAGCTCCACTAAGTGGGCCACATTGTCTTCCTGCGGATGCCGCAGCTGACTCTCCCCGGGCCGCGTTAGGGCCATCATCTGCACAGGCCCTATGGCAGCTTTCTTTGCTGCCTCATCCGCCAGTGCGTTTCCTTTAGTGATAAAGGAATCATCAGTCTTATGTGCCCTGCATTTCACTACAGCTAATTTTGTGGGCAATGTCATAGCATATAGTAAATCTGAAATCGCTTCCCCGTGGGTCACGGCGGACCCATCTGCCCACTGGAATCCGCTTTGCGCCCAGATTGGTCCAAACACATGGCAGACTCCATGAGCATAGGCCGAGTCCGTATATACAGTGCAACTCTCATTACGGCCCAAATTACACGCAGCTGTCAACGCCCGTAGTTCAGCTAGCTGGGCCGAGCAGGGTTGGGGAAGGGGAACACTCATCACCACCTCAAACGTCGCCGTGCTTCTACTACTGCCAACCCAGCCTTATTGCCCGTATCAGTACGATAACAGGAACCATCCACAAAATACGTATGCTTAGCATTATCAATAGGGCAGTTCTCCAAATCCGAACGCGCTTTCAAAAATTTCTCTGATTCCGCTACGCACTCATGGGGTACACCATCTATTGGGGTTACCAGTTTATTGGCCAGATTCACCGTGGTGCACCGTTCTATAGTGAGCTCCGGGGCTGACAGAATGGAGTCATATCCTGTTCGACGGGAGTTCGTTATCACAAAGGTCTGACTCGTTAGGAGCGCATGCAGTGCATGGGTCGTATATAATGTAACTGGGTGCCCCATGGTGATTGAGGACGCTTTCTGATATGCAAATGCGGCCGCTGCCAAAGACCGATAACAGGGTGGCATCCCTTTTTCTACATTATCGAGAGCCGTGCTGTAATAGGCGATGGCCTGTTTTCCCATCCCTTGTTGCTGCTGAGTTAGGACGGCCGATGCGTACCCCTTTCTTTCGGATACATAGAGGTGAAACGGTTTGCTATCGTCTGGGTTAGCCAATGCAGGAGCGGTCATTAAGGCCATTTTAATATCTGCGAGTGCGGCTAGAGCTTCAAGAGTCCAGACGAGGGGGGCATTTGGCTGTGATTGGTCTGCTGCCTTAATCATGTCCCGTAATGGTTGAACCCTTAGCGTGAACTCACATATCCATGGGCGACTGAACCCCGCCATTCCTAGAAACGCCAACATCTGTCGTACGGTGGTTGGCTGTGGGGCCTTGCGTATGGCCTCTACATGCTTTGGCACTATAGTACGGCTTTCTCCCTCTAACACACGACCTAGGTATTCCACTTTTTGTCTACAAAATTGCAACTTTTCTTTACTCACTTTGTGGCCATTTTCAGCCAACATTCTTAGAACCTTTAGTGAGTCGTGCTGGCATTGTTCTTTGGACGCACTACAAATCAAAAGGTCGTCGACATATTGCAAGATGGTGCTACGGCACTCCAGGGCTGAGAGGTCTTGAGCCAGTACCTGATTAAATATGGATGGGCTTTCACAGTATCCCTGCGGAAGTCTAGTGTATGTGTACTTCTGCCCTTCATACGTGAAAGCAAACAAATGCTGTGAGTCTGGGTGCAGTGGCACGCTAAAAAATGCTGAGCATAAGTCTATGACAGTATACCATTTGGTCCCTTCTGGAATGCTCGACAATAGGGTGTGTGGGTCTGGCACTACCGGTGTTTCAGGTATCACGATTTGGTTAATAGCACGCAAATCATGTACTAGCCTCCACTTCTCTGAGTCAGGTTTTCTAACTGGAAAAATGGGGGTATTGCACTGACTTCGCGTGGGGATTAGCACTCCGGCCTCTACCAATCCGTGTATTGTGGGCCGTATGCCTTCTCTAGCTTGCGCTGACAACGGATACTGTTTCTGGTAGGGCAACCTTGCATTCTCTTTTACCTTAATCTGAGCTAGGTCGGCGGATTTAACAAACCCTACGTCGGTCGGATGTTTTGTCCATAGCTGTTCTGGAACAGTTTTCAGTATTTCCTCATTGTCCTGATCTTTTGCTGCCTTAACTGCCATTTGCAAACCACTTCGGTCCGTGCTCGTACATATGCAGACACTAGTAGCCACGGCGGTGTCAACTGCTGTTATTGAGATTCGCACAAACTTTCCATCAGGCGACTTGTGCAAAGACGGATTGGTAGTTGGCTTCCACTCTTTTACTTCTTTCGCCTGCCTTATCATTGGCCCTACATCTTCCGGTTCCAGGCCTTTGGTGACCATGAGTGTGACATGGGGCGCTGTCCCTTCCAGCTGATACCAGTTAGTGATTCTCTCTGGGAGCTTGATCATAGCCGCCACTCCCTGTGGGCCGCTTATTATTTCCATGGTTTTAATGTCCATTACTTGTCCCTGTTCCATGTCTTCCCAAAGCTGAGCATATTCCTGGTCTCGTCCACCGTCATCATATTTAATAGTGCAATATAAAGGGGCCTCCACCTCTGTGCAATCGGGCTGCATGTACTGTAACCATGGTTTCCATTCTGTGTATCTGTGCCAGAGTTCCGAGTTAGATGGATCGGACATCTCCAACCAGTATACCATCCTCACATTACGGGCGGTGCTAGGTGGCTCGTGCAACAGTAGGTATTGTGTGGATATTGATTTAGGGAATGTCACCCAAATCCCAGTCGCCTCGCACTGTATCTGAGCTCCCAACTTACACAGGGCATCACGTCCCAGTAGGTTAACAGGCGCTCCTGGCGAATATAACAGGGGTCCTTGTATTGTCACACCATCCAGAGTTAGTTCTTGAGGCTCGGTGAATCGTAAGGTCTGTATTTTTCCTGAGAAGCCCATAGTTTGAATTGCCTTACAGGTGAGGGGGAGCTGTGAACCTTCTTTCCCTATGCTTGAATATGTAGCTCCAGTGTCGATCATAAACGGCGCTTGCAAGGTGTTTCCGATCGTCACTGTAACAGTTGGCTCTTGTTCTGGGTGCAGTGTGGTGACGGACTGCATGAGCTCCCCCCCGGGCTTCTCTAGGCCTCCTCAACTCTGGCTAGGTCCCGGCTCCCCATAGAGGCCCTACATGGGGCCACCTGGGGGTACTGGGGGTAGCGGTTGACACTGAGGTGGCATTCCATAGCTCTCCGGCGCTCTCGGTCCAAGCACCTGACCTCTTCTTTCCACCCTATCCAAGCGGTCTCCCCAAGTTGGTCGTGGGACACGTGGACAATTTCTCCTGAAGTGGCTAGGATCACCGCATCCCCAACACCCTTCAGTTGCCATATTTGGTCTTTGCAAAACTCGACCCCGTCCGTAGCCTCGTCCCCTCCCCCAGGCAGGTGGCGTCCACGGGTACATGGGGGCGGTCATATGATATATGTAATCCATCTGGGCGGGGTGCAGCATAGTAGTTATGTGTGGGACTTGCGGTTGTGGGTGGGCCTGGTATCCACTGGCCAGCAGCAAAGGGTCAGCCTGTGCTGGGGCTGCTGCTTGTGGATGTGGATGGGGCACCATTACTGCCACTTGTTTAATGTGTTCCTTCCTCCGTTCCTTCTCTTCCTGTTTAGTCCTGGTCAGTTCGCCGAGCTGTGCCTTACAGAGTTGGCTCATTAGGGTTTCAGTGGCATCTTTAGCTTCTTTTTTCAGCTTTCTGTGTTGCTCCACGTGATGGGTCACATGTGCCAGAAATGAAGCCCATTCCATTGCGTTGAGCCCCACCACTTCCTCTAACTTCTGCTGTACCTCCCCAGGGAGAGCCTTCTTCAACAGCAGTTTGAACAGTCCCACACTTGCCAACGAATCGTCCCATTTGGCACCCGTTTCATCCCTCCATTTGTCTTGAAACTCTTGTATGAAGGTTATCACATTTTCTTCGTCTTTCAGTTTTATATTTTCGAGCTTCCCAGGGTCCATCTTAGCCGGAAACATACTCCTCACAGCGTCCCATATTTCTTGTCGTTACAGGCCAAACGGGATGGCGTCAGCCTTGGGGTCGTCTATCAAATCCCTGTGTTCTGCCCCATCGAAAATTTCTTCAGCCGGTCCCTTGCCCACTGTTTGGCAGAGAATGGCTTTGATATCGCCAATCGCCAGGTGCTGTCCTGATGTTTTTTCCTCAAACTGTGTAATTCATTTCTGCCCCCCTTCACACATGTTGGGTAGTCGTTGGATCAGGCCCGTTAGGTCCATGAAACTCCAGGGTGCATAATGTAGGGCTTTTCCTTTAACCATGAGGGGCATCATCTGACCTGGGGGTGACCACCCATCCTGATTAAGGCTGGGCTCCGACTGGGAGCGGGCATGCGCTAAGTACACTGTGATACCAGGTTGGAATCTCACTGGGGGCTTCAGGCTTGCCCTGCTCCGTAGTGATCTAGCTTCTCTAGGCTCCGAGTCCTCCTCCTCACTGACGTCTTGTTCAACTTTTCCTTCGTTGTCTGTTTCAGTCCCCTCGCTCTCAGTCCCCCCTTGTTCGTCCAGATCCATGTCTGCACTCACTTGCTTCTTCTTCTGCTGGTGGTATATTAGGACCTTTGAGGCCTTACTCAGGCTCTTCACATGTTGTCCTGCTGACTGGCTCAGTGCTCTTCTCAACCTCCGTGATTTTGATTTTCCCAAACGGGGCTTGTGCGCATATTTATTTTTCACAGCCGTCACCATTTGGACTGCTTGACCTGTGATATTTTTCAATTCATCCATTTTACCCACGCCGTATGATATCCCATCCTCCAATTCCTTATCCTCCTCATATGGGGAGAGCACCACATCCCCCTCTATATGGACCACCCGCCCCACATTGTCTCTCGGCTCCCCTTTTTCTCCTCCTCTGGTATGTGGAGCCCCTCGTGCTCCGTTTTCAACTTCGTGCCCTCTCTCACTCCTACGACCTTCTTGATTGTCACTGGTATTATGCTCCTCCTGCTCCGGTATTTCTCCAGTTTCTTGTCTCTTTGCTTGTGCACCATCGGCCGTGACCCTGGCCTCGGGGTGCTAGTGCTGGTGGGACTCTCCCCGTGCTCCGGCCACCCTGGAGTGTGGGTCCAGTTTTTCATATACTCCTGTAGTTCCCTGTCCCTCTCTTTGTTGCCTACCTGTGGGAGGTCCAGCCGTGGGCTTTCGCCCTCGATCGGGGTTCTATCCTCGTATCCGGCAGCTACTTCTTCCATTTTGGTAGGTTCTCCATCCTCCCGCATGCGATGCCTCATTCTTTGGTATCCGGTGAATGTTCCCCATATGTCCACCTCGGTTTCCTTCCATTCATCTTCTCTGTCCTCCAGGTCTTGCATCATGTAAAGCCCGGCAGGTGGGGCACTTCCGACAGGTCTCACGGGAGGGCGGTACTGAGGGTTATATGAGGGCGGGGCCTCGGCCCATTCCTTCTGAATGGCCTCTTTTATCTTTTTTCCTAGGCTTGCTTCCCTTTCTTCTTTCTTCCATACCACCACCTCTGCTCGTTCTCTCTGCCGTCTATCCTTCTCCTTCTCCTCCTTCCCTGCCTTCACAAACCAGTCCACTATCTTCTCTGTCTTCACACATTTCTCCCTCACTCTCAAGCCTTTTTTCTGTTCATTCCATACAGCTAATCTCTCTTTCATTATCTGGCATAGCTGTTCATCAAGAGTACCTTCCTCGGGCCATTTCCACTCACCACTAGTCTTCTCACTCCATTTTTTACAATAATGCCTAATGTCCTTCTCATCTGTACAGTGTTTGCTTATCACCCTCTCTATCGGGCTCATCTCTTTCTTACATTCAGCCATAACTCTGGTCGTGTCTCACACCTCTCAGCCCTTAGAGTCTTTTGTACATGCCCCCCCTAAATCCCCTAAGTTATCCCTCACAGCCAAATGTTTTCCTCCTACCTTGTCCTGCTGTTCCAGCCTGCTTAGCCTATCTCGTACCGATTTATGCCTGCTTTTCCCTTCCGTCCGTACTTGGTCCAGCCAGCCTCCCTAGGGACTCACATACACTCAGAGTACATACATTCAATTCAATTAAGACGATTAATTAATTAATTAAGATGATTCAATTAATCTTATGAATCTTAAGTTTAACTTTAGGTAATTCACACAGCCTCACACAACGGCCAATCCGGCAATTCTTACATGTTTACAATGTTCTTAGACATAATATTTACAACTATTCAATATTACCCAATTTTGGGTAATTAAATAAAAATTAAATTATATTATTATTATTTGTCATTTAACTGAACAACACCTTCATAATTTATGGAATATAAATGAAAGGTCCCAATGGACTGACACACTGATTTCTCAACAATTTTGTTATATAGTACAGGTCTAGAAGTTCTTATTCACACAATGGGCAGTCTGACAGATGTCTAAAATATTTACAATGTTCGTGCATGCTCCCCAATTTTTAAATCACTCATACAGCAGTTATTGATACCAAATTAATTATACCACACACAGTCTCGCCCGACTCACAGAAAGTCTGTACCAGATTCAAAACATTAAAAAAAATCTCACACTGTTTTGTGTTACCCAGCTCAATCTGAAGTGCACACACACACACATTTTTTTCTTTTCCTTTTTTTTTTTTTTTTCCTTTCCACACAGACGGCAGGCCTGCTTGCGCAGATAAGAACAGATAAGAACACACACACACCACTCCTTTTCATAAACAACGCCCGCAAGCTCACAGTTTTATAAAATACAAAATTTAACTGCACAATGGCTGCTAAGAATGACAACAAAGCCAGCAAAGCATGAGATTCAGTCTCTATGTTATTGTTTATATGATCAAGGTAGCATAACGGTCATATGGTAGGTTCTTGACGAATCAGTCAGGGAAGGTACAGGCGTACCTGTAGCAAAACTTATAAAATGTTTTAAAGCGTTTTAAAATGAAAACGCACTAGTGTAAACAGGACCCAACATTTACAATATATGTTGCAATGTTGCAACACACACACACACACACACACACACACACACACACACACACACACACACACATGCCTGCAGGCACCCCCTGGTTAATTGGAACTTAATTAACATACAGTTCATTAGGGTGAGATAATCAGCTGGGGATCCATCCTTCCATAAAACATACAGCTTCTTTTCCATTTGATATTCTGGTCACTATACATTTCAGAGAGGCTCAGGGGTAAAAGAGAGTATTCTTCAGCTTCAGCTGGTGTTAGAATAAGCCTTCATGTTTTAAATAATTCAAACAATATAAACGATAACGTTCAGTGAATAGGAAAGCCTGATTTTAAACGTATCTACTGCGTTCTACCTCATTAGACAAGACAATTTTACTACTGCGGCCCCGGTAAACAGGGTCTAGCGCACTGATATATACAGTATCTCACAGAAGTGAGTACATCCCTCACATTTTTGTAAATATTTGATTATATCTTTTCATGTGACAACACTGAAGAAATGACACTTTGCTACAATGTAAAGTAGTGAGTGTACAGCTTGTGTAACAGTGTGAATTTGCTGTACCCTCAAAATAACTCAACACACAGTCATTAATGTCCAAACCGCTGGCAACAAAAGTGAGTACACCCCTAAGTGAAAATGTCCATGACTCAGCTACCCTTATAAATGGCTCCTCATGGTTTTCTCTTAAAATTAAGGCCTTCCTTGCGAGACAAGAATCTTCACCATCTGAATTATGAGTAAGTTACATTTTTCTGTATTTTAGTTTATAATTTATTTTCATATTTGCTCTATATCTCTATTTTATATATAGTTATACTGCTTGAAAAACGGTACTGTACTTCCAACTTCATACTATCATTATATTACCCTTCTACTGTCCTACATATCCTACTATTCTGTATTTTATAAAGAGTTTTCTATTATTATAAGATATTTAACCTTATAATATCTCAATACTCCTTTTTATTATTCTTATAAAGTTATAATGTTATGTGTGTGTGTGTGTGTGTGTGTGTGTGTGTTATGTCTACATGCCTGCCCTTGTCTGTGCGAGAGTGTGTGAGAGTGTGTGTGTGTGTGTGTGTGTTAGCACTCCTCAGCTCTTATACTTCTTTTTGACTCTTCGACTAATAAACCATAGTGTAGTACTCTTAAAGATCTTTAAAGTGTAAATCCAATTTGTCAATATCCGCCTAATACCGCTTCTGTGTGTCTTGGTGCCCGTCTTTTCTTCTTCTCCCCTTTACTGGATACTAGGTCTCCCTCATGTTTATTTTATGACATTTTTATCCACAACTATTACTGAGAACACTAGAGAAGCTTTTGTTAACGTTAAACGTACATAAACAGGCAGAGCCGGTTTTTATCACTGAATGAGGGAACCGGATCAACCGGTGTGACCTTTACTTATTCATGTCTTGCTTAATGTCTAAACGTGTTATGAGGTGAAGTTAAAAACTGTATGCGTTTGTCAGTGTGTTTACAACTTGAGTTGAAATGGACTTCGCGATTCGTGCCGCCACACTTGAGGACTGTAAGGACATCATGCGCATGATGTCGGTAAGTGACTGCGGCTCGTATTCACCATAAATTAATTACTGTTATCTTTTTAACCGGTATGACAGTTTTATGCTGTATTGTATCATTCTGGTCAATTCACAGTCGGATCGGTCAGATCGGATCTGATGAGCCACTGTTCCTATTCATATGAATGTGAGATGCTCTCACACTGCCTGTGTTTCTGCTCAGGCTCAGTAAAGCACTGGCATAAAGTTGGCCAGTTTTTGACGTTCGATATTCGCAGACATTCGCAAATTAAGGGACCGTCTTTAAAGTTACATACGACAGTGGTATACACGTTTCTAACTTCAATAGCATTTGAAGGGAATGACTTACAGTCACAAACCCAACTGTAAAGCATTCATGTAGGTGTCATCTATGATGCACACCTTTTAGATTTTTTTATATTTATTAAAATAAACTGTCAAATCATATCTAAACATTGTGATGTTTTTATACCGTATGGACTCGTACACAAAATATACCATAGGATACCATACAATAGGATTACTCTAACGAAGTCATAATCCCTGCGCCCGTCCCCGTAATCAAATGGGTCCCTTACAGTAACCACTTCTACGCTACACTGATCAGAATAGGCGCTGAGGAGGTTTTGTAGACCTGGTGGGAGACGTGCTAGCGTTGTGCGCCCCGGGGTCTCATAGTAGATTGGCAGCTGGAGAATGGGCCTTAGGACCCCCCTACGTCCACTTTCCGCCGGACCCATGTAGAAGTACCTAGCCATAACTCTTAACCCTTAACTTACTTCTCCTTTCAACTATATATATATATATGTTATTTCAAATCTAACTACCTTGATTATGCGTTTGTTTGCCTACATCGATTATAAGTGTGATTAACTGAGTTCCCCTAATCATTCATTACTACTACTACTGCCGTCGCTAGTTTACGTATGAGTGGCCACTACAGTAACTACTTGATTGGATCTACACGTCCCTATCTTTCTCAACTAGGCCTGTCAGCCCACAGTTTTGTATTTGTCGGGACCTGCAGAGTCTTGCTTCCCCCCAAAAAACCAACCCCAATCCTTCGCAGTCAGGGGTGGGCGAAAAAACCTCCTATGAGGAAAAATTCCCACCCTGTCAGCACTATGTGCTCGACAGCACCATTATACTTTTCTCGTGCCTGATTACGTCAGAGGCCCATTGCACATCACAGGTCATACCCCATCACATATCATATCACATATCACAACATTTTATAACAATCGACATGACAGTCTCTATCGGCAGTATCCCTCTGTATTCCGGTTGTCTTCGGCTCAAGCACTTTACGTACTGTAGAGAACCACCCTTTGGGGAGAGGTTAGGCTAGCACTTACACCCAGGGTATGGATCATCACATCTTCTTCTCACCCCTCAGGGTTCAGTAGATCTGCAACACAGATGAACACATAGAAAACACCAATAGGTCCCGTTTTTCTCGGATAGGCCCAGTTGGCCACTACCTTGTACAAACGGGTCCTTGCGCCCCCTTGCGCTGTCCTCATCAGTCCTGGCTCATGTCCCGTCTCATGTTCTCGTAGACCCCCCCGGTCTCGCTGGTGTTGCTGCTGTCGCTGCTCATTGTCTCCCGTCTGTTGCTGCTGTCGCTGCTCATTGTCTCCCGTCGCATGGTCTCGATCACCACCCCCCGTTGAGGCGGTAACGCCTCACCCCTAACAATGTACTGGCCAGAAAAGGAGGCGGAGGACATCACCATCCGCCGTGCGCAGGGGATCACACAGCAGGCCACCAGAGCCACAAGGAGAAGGAGGACGAACAGGGACACTCCCAAGCGGGTCAGGGCAGCAGTCCAATCTCCAGAAAGAAACCAGGAGAGCCACGGCGGGAGGCGGAGACTAGACCCATAGCCGGAGTTAGCCGCTTGCTCCGCTTGGAGGGCCTGTAGTTGACCCAGGACCTTGGAGAGAGCACCCTCAGAACCAGTGTGCAAAGGGATTGCAGCACAGCACTCGGGACCAATCATTGCACAGTACAAAATGGTTCTGAGCAGCCATGAGGGAAGTGGCATGGAGCTGATCACGGACCAGTCCGAGAGCACTCACCGAGTAGTTAATGAAGCGTTGCTCGTTGTACCACATGTAATTAATCCATGCCACGTTGCGGATGATCTGCACGGCCGGGAGCAAAATAGACGCTACACCACTGCCAACGGCCTCCATGGCTCTGTAGCGAGCAGGAACGCCAACGGGGGTGCCCCAAAGTCAAGATGGATGGTCTCATCAGCAGCCCAGTCAGAATAGTTCGCTGCACCAGCGTCACGGACATACTGAGTCCACAGGGCCACGTCACGGCGTGAACGGGACCAGCTGGATGACGGTTGGTCAGCCACCAACAAAACACGGGTCTTACCGTCCAACCTAACCGGGGCGCAGCACCCCTGCCAATCCGCAGGCAAAGTCTGGCGTACACGTTGGCCCCCACAAAACCAGAAAACATCCGCAAGGGGAACAGTACCAACACTAAGATCAGGTAGGGGAATTGTCACACTGGGGGTGCATGGGGATGAATCACAGACAGAGAGGGTCTCAATTTGCAAATCATTAGGGAACAGGGAGACATTACATCGGGCAGACACGTTTCCCACAGGATATACGCCAACAGAGGAGCAGAGGCAGATGGGAAAGAACAAGGGCAGAGACGGTTGGACGCGGACAAAAGTCGACACTTGAGTGGAAACAGGGGTTTCCACTCAAGTGTGGAAACCCTTTCACTATGGGGGTGAAACAGGCATGAAGAGCTTGCATTGTACATCCACGATGGGCCAAAGTCAGCAGAAAGGGCCCCAAGGAGGCACACAGTAGGACACAAAAAATCAACAGAATAGGGGGTGGTGAGGCATTCCGTGAGGTTCCCTATAGGCAGCATAAAATGGGGTGTGAGGCTACGGTCATGACATACGAGACACGAGCGATCCGTCACAGATTGAGCAGTATGGCCCATCCATGCCAGATACATGTTACTCTGCTCCTCTGTAAGCGAGGTGTTATCGGTGGAGATTGAATAGTATTGTAATTTCATTAATTTATGTGCGATCGGAGTTGACATCGGGGCAATGAGGAGGGGGTGGAGAGCCCGGGATGCGAAAGGTGACCCTGTACTATCATGGTAAGAACACGCCGTAGCCGAGCAAAGGAACGGTAGCCACAGGGGGCCAATAGTGGGCAGCTCAAAGGAGCACCTACTCGTCCGTGCCCTACCAGTAATTCTAAGATGTCCTACGTGAATCTCCACAGATCGAGCTTGGGAGAAAGTGAATGAGGCCAAATAGGGACTTCTGCCAATCAGGGACTCTTCATGGGCGAGTCTAAGGAGAGCTAACGCGCACATCAAGCTACGTGAACCTACAGTTGAGCCAGGGGCCGTCCAGGATCGAACATGCCTAATACGGGGATAGGGGGCTGTGCGGGAAGTAGCAGCCACTTGTGGGCGTAACGTGTGATAGGAATCCAGGGCATTATTGAAGGTATGAATAGTCCTTCTAAACATTGGGTCGTAGAAAAAGAAAAAGAGTGCTATTAGCCCTGCTGCAAAAATCACCCTAGCCCCCATATGTGCTACTATTCTGTGGAGCTCGTGCCACCGGTCCCCTCCGGAACCGGTGGTAGGGGAGTGTGCAAGGATTCATGCGGAGACTGAAGTTCAGGAGTAAGCTCAGGTAAGTTCAACTGTGCTTCTAGGGACTGCAGCATATCCGAGTCAATTAGGCTCAGAGGCAAAGCGGGGTTGTCAAGGTCCTGACAGAGAGTGGCAAGCGTAGACAGAAAATCCTCCTCCGTTGGGGTTACAAATTCCTGTGGGCTGGTAACTACGACACCCGTCACTTCTACTCGGGGCGAGAGAACAGTTGGGCTACTGGCATCAGACTGAGACAGTTTATCTAGTTTTTCCACAGCCCGCCGCTTAGTCTGGGCTCGAGTGCCGTAGGCAGGGCTCAGGGATGCATCCGAATCACTGTCACAAGGTGGCGGCGCTGTTGACGAGTCACGTTCAGCACGTGTAGCAGTCTATCATTTACACATTCATATGTCTTGCTTAATATCTAAACGTGTTATGAGGTGAAGTTAAAAACTGTGTGCGTTTGTCAGTGTGTTTACAACTTGAGCTGAAATGGACTTCACGATTCACGCCGCCACACTTGAGGACTGTAAGGACATCATGCACATGATGTCGGAAAGTGACTGCGGCTCGTATTCACCATAAATTAATTACTGTTATCTTTTTAACCGGTATGACTGATTTATGCTGTATTGTATCATTCTGGTCAATTCACAGTCGGATCGGTCAGATCGGATCTGATGAGCCACTGTTCCTATTCATATGAATGTGAGATGCTCTCATACTGCCTGTGTTTCTGCTCAGGCTCAGTAAAGCACTGGCATAAAGTTGGCCAATTTTTGACGTTCGATATTCGCAGACATTCGCATATTAAGGGACCGTCTTTAAAGTTACATACGACAGTGGTATACACGTTTCTAACTTCAATAGCATTTGAAGGGAATGACTTACAGTCACAAACCCAACTGTAAAGCATTCATGTAGGTGTCATCTATGATGCACACCTTTTAGATTTTTTTATATTTATTAAAATAAACTGTCAAATCATATCTAAACATTGTGATGTTTTTATACCGTATGGACTCGTACACAAAATATACCATAATTTAAATCTCAATAGCATTTGAAGGGAATGACTTACAGTCACACAACCAAGTGTTTCAAACGATATAAACGATAACGTTCAGTGAACAGGAAAGCCTGATTTTAAACGTATCTACTGCATTCTACCTCATTAGACAAGACAATTTTACTACTGGGGCTCCAGTAAACAGGGTCTAGCGCACTGATTTATATTTATGTATACACACATATCCATATGCACAAACTATTACTGAGAACACCAGAGAAACTTTTGTTAACGTTAAAGGTACATAAACAGTCAGGGCCAGTTTTGGTCAACGAATGAGGGGACCCGCTCAACCGGAAGGCGTGACCTTCCCAAGGTGGCGGCGCTGTTGACGAGTCACGTTCAGCACGTGTAGCAGTCTATCATTTACACATTCATATGTCTTGCTTAATATCTAAACGTGTTATGAGGTGAAGTTAAAAACTGTGTGCGTTTGTCAGTGTGTTTACAACTTGAGCTGAAATGGACTTCACGATTCACGCCGCCACACTTGAGGACTGTAAGGACATCATGCACATGATGTCGGAAAGTGACTGCGGCTCGTATTCACCATAAATTAATTACTGTTATCTTTTTAACCGGTATGACAGTTTTATGCTGTATTGTATCATTCTGGTCAATTCACAGTCGGATCGGTCAGATCGGATCTGATGAGCCACTGTTCCTATTCATATGAATGTGAGATGCTCTCAGACTGCCTGTGTTTCTGCTCAGGCTCAGTAAAGCACTGGCATAAAGTTGGCCAATTTTTGACGTTCGATATTCGCAGACATTCGCATATTAAGGGACCGTCTTTAAAGTTACATACGACAGTGGTATACACGTTTCTAACTTCAATAGCATTTGAAGGGAATGACTTACAGTCACAAACCCAACTGTAAAGCATTCATGTAGGTGTCATCTTTGATGCACACCTTTTAGATTTTTTTATATTTATTAAAATAAACTGTCAAATCATATCTAAACATTGTGATGTTTTTATACCGTATGGACTCATACACAAAATATACCATAATTTAAATCTCAATAGCATTTGAAGGGAATAACTTACAGTCACACAACCAAGTGTAAAATAAACTTTTTTAATAAATTTTTTTTTAAATAAACTGTCAAATCATATGTAGATGTGACATGAATTTCACTACCAAATGAGCTCTGTGTGTGTGTGTGTGTGGTGGCGCTGTTCAGTTAGTGCGCGCACACTGCTATATTTAGCTCTAAGACATTAGCTCGCACATTGCACACTTTCTAAGATTTTCTCGGATTTGATGGTTTTCTAACAGGATTAACAGTTCATAGAGGAGCCTGCAGGTCTTCGTTAGCCTAAGCTGGTCTCTAAATGTGATGGTAATAATGTGATGGTGGTAATGTGTGTAGTGAATTTCAGTGACATGAGTATTAGTCCTACATTTGAGGAAATACAACCCCCATTACAAATCAGGGTTCTTGTCAAAATGTACAGACTTTCAGCTGTTTGCAATGACCTGAAAATTCAACTGAAAATGCAACTTAATATGATTTCTCCAGTTTCAAATTATTCAGTCCCTTCCTGGAAATCATCTTTAGTACTTAGTAGAGCACCCTTTCGCTGTTATGACCTGCTGCATACAAGATGCATAGCTTGGAGTTTGGACTCATACCCAAAATATACCATAATTTAAATCTCAATAGCATTTGAAGGGAATGATTTACAGTCACACAACCAAGTGTTCGTGTAGGTGTCATCTATGATGCACACCTTTTAGATTTTTGATATTTAATAAAATAAACTATCAAATCACGTGTAAAATTTGCCATGAACAACCCCAATCTATACAGGATAGTTGATCCACAGGACTGCAGTCAAGAAACCAAATATGTTTTGGTGCACAGCAGTGCATATGCAGTAGTTAGCCTTTTATTTATATTTGTTTTTTGTTCATTTATTTTGTTTGTACCTCATACAGGAACTGACAGAGTATGAGAAAATTACAGATCAGGTCACAATTACACAAAAAGGTATATTACATCAAATGTTTATTGTTAAACTGTTTTGGGATAGTAGAAATATAGATACAATCGAAGGCAATATTGGCATGTATTTAATGAAATTCTGTTTATTCCTCACTGTAGACCTAGAGCAGGATGGGTTCTCTCAAAACCCATTTTTCCATGCAATAATCGCTGAGGTTCCAGAACAGCACAAGACCAAAGATGGTGAGAAATATACTATGTGACATGATCAAAGGTGCTGTCCAGGCACTCTCAGTGTTAGTAGTCAGATACAGTGCTTAATAGTAAAACCTGGTTTCCTCAATGATGTTGCTTTTATTTGTTTGTTTGTGTTTGTTTGTTTATTTGCTTATTTATTACTTACTTGCATATAGTGGATATAAATTTTCAGGTTTTTGTGATTGGAACAAATATTCAACCTTAAAATTAAGATAAATCGTGTGATATAGCAACAAACAAGTCAAGTGAAAAATAAATAGCAAATAATATGTATGAAATCAAATAAATTAAAAAGTGTGCACACCCTTTTATAATGGGGCATGTGACTGTGCTCAGAATTAACCAATCACACACAAACTTGTTTACAATAGAAACTATTATACACCTGTCATCAATGAAGTGATTCTGATTGACCCCAAATAAAGATCAACTGTTTCTGTAGGATTTCTGGACACCATCTTGGTTTCATCTCACTTCTGAAGCCATGGTCTGCAAAGAGCTTACCAGGCACATCTGCGATCACATTGTTGAAAGTTATCAATCAGGAGAGGGATATAAAAGAATATTCAAAACAATAGATGAACAATGGAACACTGTAAAGCACATATACTAAAATCGGAATGATACAGAGAAGATTAGCATAGCCCCTGCCCAATGTTGACACGCAAAATTGTGTAAAGGACTCCATCAACAATTGGAGAAAATAGGGCACCACAGTGACATCACCAAGAACAGGACTTCCCTCCAAAAGTCACGAAAGAGCTTATCACTCAAAGAACACCATACCAGCGGTGAAACATGGTGGGGACAGCATCATGCAATGGGGTTGTTTCTGTTCAGCTGGGAGTGGGGCTCTAGTCAAGATAGAGGAACCATGGAAACCTGCAGGCCTCTGTTAGACAGCTGAATAGCACAAATCCAAATCAACAAAGGAATGACTTTTGGAAGTTTTGGAATGGCCAAGTCAGAGCCCAGCACCAAAACTGTGGAATGGCTTGAAGAGGGTTGTGAACAGGAGATCCCCTCACAATAATGTCTGGAAAGATTTGCAGTTTTTTTGGAAGAGTGGAATAAAATGAAAAATAAAGTTGCCAAATCAAAATGTGCTAAATTGCTAGACTGTTACCCAAAAATACCAAAACCGGTGCTGTATTACAAAAAAAAAAAAAGAAGATCTAACATGATTGGTTATGGTTTCATTTTTTTTACGTCACAAAAGCATGCAATTTTAACAGGGGTGTGTAAACTTTTTATATCCACTGTACTTGTTTGCTTATTTGCCTTCTTATTTATTTCACAGAGAGAATACAGGTAAACTTTGTAAATGATTCTTCAAAGGTTCTTTACTTGGAACTGTCTTGGAAAAGAACACCCCTCTGTAGGATTGAAATCAAACCTTTAAAGAATAAACTAGAGGGACAAATCATTTTTTCTAGGAATGCATTTAATTTGCAAGTACCTATTAAAGCCACATGATTTGTTTCTCTTATGAGTAAGAAAAAAGACATTCCAGTCATTGCAGAATGTGTATGTCTGTTTCAGGTCATACAAAAATAGGGTATTCTGTGTACTCCTTCACTTATAGCACATGGAATGGCCGAGCTGTATACATGGTGGACTTGTATGTGATGCCAGAGTTCAGAGGTAATTGTGCTACTTTTACTGCTTTGAATATGTAAACATTTTACACCATCTTAAATTTTCTTTAAAAACTTTTTCCATTTTCTCAGTCAGTACAGGCTGAAAGTAATATAGTCAGAAACATTAACCACCCAAACAACCCTTGAGATGCCCTTTTTTCCTAACAGTGTATCCATGGTGCCTGTAGCATACAGTATGGTCACTTATCATAGGAGAATAATGCTGATGTATTTCCTACTGAGAAAACACATTAAATTGAAACATATTTTATAATGGAAGCCCTTTTTTTTATTAATAATTTTTTTAAAAATTTCATGTCCATGTTTGCATCTCGTTCAGGAAAGGGTATTGGCAAGGCATTGATGAGCAAAGTTGCACAGGTGAGGGATGTATGAATATTTTCTGGTATTTAGAAATGAGATAAGTTGAACTGTATGCAGCATCTTTTAAAAAATCAAATTAATCTGTGTATTCAAAAAGAATGTGCATAATTGTCATATAAATTTTCTGGTATTGTTGATTTTGGGTCGTGACTATAACAGCTAGGAAGGGCCGCTGGCTGCACTCACCTCAGTTTTACTGTGGTGAACTGGAACAAGACAGCGCTGGACTTTTACCAGAAGCAGGGCTCCATGGATTTGACCTCTGACCTGGGTTACCATTGCATGAGCTGCAGTGGGGATGCCTTTCAAAGGATGGCTAATAGAGATTGCTAAATTTCAGGTTAATTTCATATTCCTTCCTTCCATCCCTAATTAAAATCCAGTTGAGTGAGCTAGAATTTATTGCTCCCACATTGATGGAAGCAAAATACTTGTATTGATGTGAAACTTGACTTTGTGTGTTTTAACAGTGCCAGTGGGGCTTGGATTTGGTTGCATTAGTCATGGTGGCAAAGCGGTAATGGAGGAGATGTGACAGGCAGTAATGTCATTGCAGGTCAACATCTACCTGTGCAATCAATGTTGTGTGTGTAGACACTTCCTGTTTTAATTCTGAAATATCTGTTGTTCAGGGGATGCTAAAACAGTTTTATATTAACCATAGGATATTGTTACATGCTAAAATGCTGACTCAAATTGTGTTATTTGTTTATAGTAAATTATCACATGTAATAAATAAATAAATCATTATTTGACATCCAAATGAGATAACTGTGGCAGTCTGCTAAAACCCTACACATGGTCAAATTTGGACATTTTCCTGAAGTAAATGATATTTCTGTTTTGGATTTATCTCAATCAGAAATAAAGTTATAGCATTTGAAGGTCTGGTTGGCCCAAAACTGAAGGTGGAGGGGAAAAACATTTACAGTGATAAATGAGTAATCATTTACTTTGATCAGCATCATCAACACTAGTCTCTGTCTTATCATCTAAGGTACTCTCCACATTTACACACCAGCCTCATCTTTATCTCTTCACTTGACTGAACACTGTTTGCTCTTATATCAGTGGGGAAACATCCATCCATCCATCTTCTATACCGCTTAACTTTTTCAGGGTCACGATGAACCTGGAGCCTATCCCAGGGAGCATCGGGCACAAGGTGGGGTACACCCTGGACAGGGTGCCAATCCATCGCAGGGCACACAATCACACACCCATTCATACTTTACGGACACTTTAGACATGCTAATCAACCTGCCATGCATGTCTTTGGTCTGGAGGAGGAAACCGGAGTACCTGCAAACTCTCCTGAGAACATGCAAACTCTGCACACACAGAGCCACGGGAATCGAACCCCCAACCCTGGCGTGGGTTTTACTGAGGTCAGTAAATTTGTGAGGCGAACATGCTAACCAACGTGCGCTGGTGGGGAAACAAGTGCTGATTAATACAGTCAGTTCTCTTTTGTTGGATTACATACAGAGTTTGTAAGCGCTCTTCTCTGTTTTGATAATGATAGGACAGTGCAGGTGTGTTACATACGTTTTGAAAGCTGGTATCTGATCACAAAGTGAAATGATTAGGCTTATGTGTTTTTCACTGTGGTACATGGCTATCCAACAATTGATTGACACCTGACCTTCACTGCACAAAAAAAACAGATGTTCCTCATTTTTGGCTGTGTTCCAGAATTTCCAGATTTTAGCCACAGCAACATTTGATGAGTTTTTCCAGGCCACCACACATACATCATAATTGTTTACAAAAAACAAAAAACTTGAAGTTCAAAAATAAAACTACAGTCTGTGGCAATCAAGTAGTGGGTATTTACATTTACATTTATTCATTTAGCAGATGCTTTTATCCAAAGCGACATACAAATGAGGATTTACATATCTATTAACATATCTATTTGTAATGCAAAATTAAAAATGGTACAAGAGCAATATTTCCATGACATTCATTTTTATACTGCTATGTTGTCCATGGACATGTTAGAGAAAACTGCTTTCTAAACTGTCATGTATTACAAAGCAATAAGATTAGTGAGAAACTCACAATTAAAATAAAGACATTTTTGTAATATACATTACTTTATAAACAAGAATATTTAGATCATTGTGTGTAATGGGACCACTTTGCTCTAGTGGACTGTTTATCCTTTCTCTTAGATGTTTGTCTAATGGTAAAGTCTGTTAAAAATGAACAAGACCAATGTTCTCTCACTCACACACACACGCGCACGCGCAGCAGGCGCATGATGTCAGTAAATAAGCGGCTCATATTTCAGTATAAATGAACTATGTTTAACATTTTAAACATCTTGTCTGGAATAGCACCCTCCTACCTCAACATCCTCCTTGAGGTTCATCTATCCTCACGCAACCTGCGATCAGTTAATGACCGACGCCTAGTAGTGCCTACTCAGCGACGCATGAGGTCCCTTAACAGAACCTTCACACTAACTGTCCCTCAGTGGTGGAATGAACGTCCAACCTCAGTCGAGACCGCAGAATCTGTCACCATCTTCAAAAAACGGCTAAAGACCCACCTCTTCCGTGAACACCTAACTAACCCCCCTGTATATATAACAACCAACAACAACAAAAAAGAATTCTGTACTTACACTGGCTCTTACACCTCTCTGTGCACTGCACTTTGCTTCTCTAGAACTCAATTAAAAAACTTGTATAGTAGCACTACTTGTATTGTTCTCCGCTTGATATATCGCTTGATATACACACAAAAAAACCAAACTTTCGGTATAATAAGCGCAGGGGTCAGACTCCAGTAGCTAGGGCTCACTGAAGCGTTTGCCTGCTGTCAAGCTTGATGAGAGTAAAGTGTCTGTCACTGCAAGGCTGGGGCAGCTGGGGTGTATGGCGCAGCTGGGGCTCAGGTGGTAGAGCCGCTTGTCCTCTAATCATAGGGTTGGCGGTTCGATTCCCGGCCCACCATTTACCAAGCAAACAAACCTGGTATGGATTTTCAGAAAGGTGGCTACTCTTACTCTTCCCGGCCCACCATTTACCAAGCAAACAAACCTGGTATGGATTTTCAGAAAGGTGGCTACTCTTACACAATGAAAGTGAAATGGATTTGGAGATGACTCGAATTTTCAATGATCATCCATGGAAAAAAAAACTCGCGCCCTGAGGTGAGGATATGACACAACATTCAGATGCTCTTGTGTACACTAATGTATAGATGAAAGATTTACCTCTTTGTATTTGAGGTACGATATCGTAGCTATTTCAACCCATGAAATTGCTGATTGTTTGCTGGTTTTGATCGACAGTTTTGACAATTATTTAGCTTATGAAACCAAAATTGTGTGTATGTGCCTGTGCTACATGTCCATAAATGATTTAATGGTAGTGTTGGGCAAAATGTTCACACAGACATGAGCATCCTTCAATATTTTAAGAGGAGGAGGACAGAAGAGGATGAACAGCAGGTCATAGGAGTAGAAAAGATTGAGGAGGTTGAGCGTGTAAGTTGTATGGATAGCTACCAGTTAGCCAGATAGTTTACAGCACACCATGTTGGATGCTTGCCATCGTGTTCGAGAGTTGGTGCTATGAGTTGGAGACTGTGCATTTTCATTTTCTGTAATTACTCTGGAAAACATCGCCATGGTAGGACAGTGCTTCTGCATCAGAATTCCCACATTGGGTCACACTGTCATCCAACAAGAAAGCTGGACAATGAAGTGTTTTTTCTATTGCAAAATAACCTCCAACTCATACTCCTAGCTTCAACTCACCAACAGAAGCAGCAATCCTCCCAGGATGGCACCCACGTCTCAACATGTACTGTGGCTAGCTACATAGCAGCTGTTCGTAACGATTACAGTAGCTAGTGTTTTGTATGAACAATTCTCCCGTTTGGAGTAATATTAACTTGTATCTTCATATTTCGTCATTTTTATTTTAAATACAGTATATTATGCAGTTTATGGTATGTAGTAGTTTTTGTTCTACTTATATTATAGTCCGTCTCTCTGACTGTGCACCCGAGTCTTTATAATCTCACTCCCCAGTCTGAGTATTCTCTGAGCATCTTCTGTCACTGCAAATACCCTCTTACACCCACACTAATTAGTACATTCTGATCCCAAAAGTCATTAGAAATGAGCATTTAAGTGCTTTATTTAAAAAAATAATAATTTCAGGGGAGCATGACCCCGAACCCCCCTAGCATTTCAGACCCCCAGATTCAAAATCGCCCCTGAAATAGTTTAAACCTGCCTAATTTCTGGTATGTGTGTGCAGATTTAAACAGATCAAAGTTTCTACTATTGCGTCTGTTTAAGTAGCTAACTGTTTCTGTTAAGATATTTGGCTCTGTTAAGACTCCATTAATTTCCCTGAGGTGGTCTGATTGGTTCTGTGAGGACATGCGCTGATAGATATATGTACTATGGCCAATCACGAAAGTCAACATTGCACAACCACATGCAGAATATCCATTTCCAGCCCTCTGCACAGTCATCCATGAGGAAAGTGGGATAGTGTTCCTGTAGCTCAGTACTATCCTGCGGACATGCAAATGTAATTTATTTGTTTGTTTGTTTGTTTTTGGAAGAAGAAAAATTAACAGAATATATATATATATATATATATATATATATATATATATATATATATATATATATATATATATATGCAGTATTAGATGAAACAGTTATTATACTGATTCAAGTTGTTGTTGTTGTTGTTTTTTAATAAATACATTCCATTTTTTAATCACATTTTATTGGCCACCAGCTGCTATGATTAGAAAGAGGATTAACCAAATGGGAACGTGCATTTTCCCATTTCAGTCTAAAGGCTACTAGCCAGATTGCTACACTGTCCAACGTGGCACCCCCCCTAAATCCAGCCCTGCCCTATTCCATGATGTTAATTTCCACCATATTGGATTTCCCATCATTTTTTCCACACCTTCTACATGAGTTTTTTTTTCACTCCTTCTACATGAAATTTAAATCTCAGAATTGTGTAAAAACACTTGTTTCTCAGATTTTTGATGTAACATAATTTTTTATCCATATTATGCGAGCAAATTTGATCACAATGTCGTCTAACAGAAAGTAAGGTCCTGCAGTGCATCCGGAAAGTATTCACAGCGCTTCACTTTTTCCACATTTTGTTATGTTACAGCCTTATTCCAAAATGGATTAAATTCATTATTTTCCTCAAAATTCTATAAACAATACCCCATAATGACAACATGAAAGAAGTTTGTTTGAAATCTTTGCAAATTTTAAAAATAAAAAAAACAACAACAAAAAAAGCACATTTACATAAGTATCCACAGCCTTTGCTCAATACTTTGTTGAAGCACCTTTGGCACCAATTACAGCCTCAAGTCTTTTTGAGAATGATGCTCAAACTTTGATATATTAATGCCAAAACTAAGAAACATAGTCTGTTTTTGATTCTACTGAAAACAGGCTGTGAGGCTATATATCAGCAATGGCTTGACATCCATCCATCCATTTTCTATGTCATGGCTTGACATATTGGCATTAACATTAATATACCTCATTGGGAATAAAGGTTGAATTTCCGAATGGCTTCTGTTATAAAGGGGTTGGGATAGAAAGTGTTTGGCCCCTTAATTGCTGTTTGCAATAATAATAATAATAATAATAATAATTATTATTATTATTATTATTATTATTATTATTATTATTATTATTATTGTTGTTGTTGTTGTTGTTATTATTATTATTATTATTATTATTATTATTATATAATTTTCATAATAGGCTACATGAAATCAATTTTGTTCTAGACTGTTCATCAGTCTATGCTGACAAATGAATTTTTCAAGGAAAGCTAATAGACCAAACAGTTTGACTGACCACTGATTCTTTGAACTGTTTGGCAGCAAACGACTGAGTGAGCTACAGTATCTTGTTGATCATGATGTCTCATTTTAAGGATTTGGTTCACATGGTCATTGGGAAGACAGACACTTTCATGTAAGATCACAGCTAGGTGGTGCCATAACATTTAAATAATTAAGGGCCAAGCCTTGAAAACCTTAATTTCCTCAATCCCTGGTGCAAACATAAGTTATTTTTTGTATCCATGTTTAAAACATTTAGCTTAACAGGCAATATCTCAGGACAACTACATTAAGAGATCGTCTGACATCCTTCTGACAAGTAATGCAAAAACAAAGGACGGATGTGAAATATCATATACAACGTATGCTAAAAACCTCTTTGACATACACTCTGGCGTTAACCATCTGGTCTGAAGTAGTGACAGCTGTGAGAGAGATAATGACAGAATCACTGCCAAAATAATTTAATAAAAGACTGCTTTATTCTGTTTATATATATATATATATAGGTGTTGTGGTTGAGTGCCTGTACCCCTGATATATTACATAAATGTAATGCAATTTTTCATTATTTTTTTTTTTACAAATGTGAAATAAGTATGCCATAAACTAAATCTGTTTACTCAGACCCCTTTTACCTACATCAAGTGACAAGGGTCATTTGACCAAAACATTTAGGAAATGTGTTATGTTAGAGGACTAAAAGTTGAAAATGGAATCCAAAACCTTCAAATTTGAATATACAGTATTGCCTATATAAGCCCCAGTGGGGAATGGGTAAAAAATGGTACAGGTTAGTTTATTCCCAGGACTGGAGTCAAGAAACCAAATAATATTTGCTTATTGGTGTACAGAGATGCATATTTAATAGTGAGCCTTTTTTTTTATTTGTTTGCCTGGATTTTTTTATTTTATTTTTTTGCTCTTGTTGTTTGTACCTCGTACAGGAGATGGCAGAGTATGAGAAAACTGCAAATCAAGTAACGATTACACAAAAACATATAGGCTATTACATGAAATGTAAAAAAGTTTCTTTTTAAACTGTCATGGCATTGTACAAATATAGATATAACTGAAGGTGATATTGGTAATCTGTTTAAGTGTCATGCATGTGATTGATAAAATTTGATTTATTCCTGACTTTAGATCTAGGGCAGGATGGGTACTCTAAAATCCCATTTTCCATACAATAATTGCTGAGGTTCCAGAACCGCACAAGACCAAAGATGGTGAGAATGTGCTCAAAAGTGCTGTCCAGTCTTTTACACAGGCTCTGACAGTGTTAGTAGAGATACAGTACATAGTTATGCCTGATGCCATCTTCACTGTGTTGCTTTGATTTCTTTCCTTCCTTCCTTCCACACTTATTTCATAGGGATAATAGAGGTGCTACATTCAGGGCAAAATAAGAGTATAATTTATAATTTATATAGGGCTAACTTAAGCCTCAGGGTGTTTGCTAATGAAGCACTCTTTTAGATGTTTACTGGTTCCAGCTTTCTAAAATTGTTTTACTTCACACTGTTCATATAGAACCTTTAAGAAGTAGCCAAGATGGACAAACCATAGAGCTCTGGGGTGATAGACTGAAGCTGTTTTTCTGAGAATGGACCTATGCATGTCATCTGTAACTACATATTGAAGCTACATAATAATTTTTTGTTTGTCTGTTTCTTGTATGAGAAAGAAATAGGACATTCCAGTCACTGAAAAATGTGTATGTATTTTTAAGGTCATATGAAAATAGGTTTCCATGTACTTTTACATTTATAGCTGTATTCATGGAGGATTTGTATGTGATTCCAGAGTTTAGAGGTAATTGTGATACTTTTGTTGCCACTTTGAAGTAATAAAATATTTCACACCGTCTTAGTCCAGAATTTTTTTCAACCTAATGTCTGCACACTTTTTTTTTTAAAAAAAAGAAAGAAAAAAGAAAAAAGAAAAAGGATCCCTCTAGCACTTTAAAGGGTACTTCACCTCTGGGAAATCTTTTACAGGTGGCTGAAAGAGATTCCTCAATTTCAGGTTCCACTCATTACCTCTATCCTTAACTAGAATCCAGTTCAGTGAGCTAGAAGTTATTGGCCCAGCACTGATGGAAGCAAAATACTTGTATTAACATGATACTTGACTTTGTGTTATGTGTGTAGACACACTAATTATGAAGTGTCTGTGTTTAGGTGATGTTGTTAATTATATTGTTAGTGTCTGTTGTTCAGGTGATGTTAAAACTGTTTTATTCTATTGAACATGAATATTAGTACATAATGGTGACTATGAAAATTGGGTTATTTTTTTAAAAAGGAGATTATCACATGTTAGAAAAAAATTCTAAATTCTCATCCAAGGTCGTATATGTGTGGTGGCCTGGGAAAACACAGCAGATGTTGCTGCAACTACAGTCTGGAAAACAGACAAAAATTTATGTAAAATCTGCTTTAAAAAAGAATCAAGTTGTTGCATAACTGATTATACTCTATATTAAAATGTTTACAAGACCAGAAAATTGCAAAAAATAAAATAAAAATAAAACTACAATCTGTGACAATAATGCAATAGGAATTTACCTGCACCATTACAAAAATGAAAGAACAATATATGTACAGTATTTCATCATTCACTATCACACTGCTATGTTGTCAATGGGCATGTTAGACAAAAAATGTAGTGCAAAGCAGTAACATTAGAGAGAAATGTGCAATTAAAATATAGACATAATAGTCAAATGCACTATAAATACACTGCGATCAAGTCTATTTAGATCAGTGTGTGTAAATGGGACCAGGATTGCACTTTGCTCTACTAGACTGTTTATCCTTTCCTCTCAGATGTTTCTCTGATTGTAACGTCTGTTATGCAAGAGAGCTCTGTTATATTTTATGGTGCCTGCCAAACACTACAGCTAGGAAAAGAGCCTGGAGGTGCTTAAGAGTTAGCGGAGGTTCAGTGAGAGGTTGAGTTGATGTCCATGTACAAATGAACCTTTTCAGAAGACCAAAATGAAATTGCCCCAATTGTATATTAGCTATGTGGGCATATGTGTGAGCAAGGATTATGAAAGTGTTCCAATGTGTAAATTCTTCTGAAGATACACACTGAAGTGCTCACTGAACTGAGAGCTGTATCGCCAGTGCTGCACAGGGTGCTGAATATGGATCAACGTTCAGGAGATATGCAGTGTTAAAAAGTGCTGCCACCTTGTGGTTGATAAAAAAAAAGTTATTGGAAAGCTACTACTACTATTGCTATTACTATTACAAGTACTACTACTACTACTACTACTACTACTACTACTACTACTTTTACTGCTGCCTCTACTACTACTGCTACTACTACTACTACTACTACTACTACTGCTGCTGCTACTACTACTACTACTACTACTACTACTAACTCAGTGGTGGAATGAACGTCCAACCTCAATCCGGACAGCAGAATCTGTCACCATCTTCAAGAAACGACTAAAGACCCACCTCTTCAGTGAACACCTAACCAACCCCTTTAAAAAAAAAAACACATTACTCTGGCACTTACACCTCTACTCTGCGCACTTTGCTTCATCTGGAACTCAATTAATGGATCTTGTATGGTAGCACTATTGTTTTGTTGTATTGTATTGTTCTCTGCTTGATATATCGCTTTGCTTATATTTTCTCATTTGTAAGTCGCTTTGGGTAAAAGCGTCTGCTAAATGAATAAATGTAAATGTAAATGTACTACTACTACAACTACTACTACTACTACTACTACTAGCCTACTACTATTAGCCTACTACTACTACTACTACTACCAGCCTACTACTATTAGCCTACTACTACTACTACTACTATTACTACAACTACTACTACTACTACTACTACTACTACTACCAGTGGGGTGGCTTTGGTTCAGGTGGTAGAGCGGGTTGTCCACTAATTGTAGGGATGGCGGTTCGATTCCCGGCCCACATGACTCCACATGCCGAAGTGTCCTTGGGCAAGACACTGAACCCCAAGTTGCTCCCGATGGCAAGTTAACGCCTTGCATGGCAACTCTGCTACCATTGGTGTGTGAGTGTGTGTGAATGGGTGAATGAGACACAGTGTAAAGTGCTTTGGATAAAAGCACTACATAAGTACACCATTTACGCCATTTACTAGCCTACTAGTTCTACCATTACTACTAGTACTACTACTGCCACTGCTACTATTACTGCTACTACCTTTACTAACACTACTACTACTACTAGCTTTCTACTACTACCATTACTACTACTACTACCACCATTACTACTAATGCTACTAGTACTACTACTGCCACTGCTACTGCTGCTACTATTACTGCTACTACCTTTACTACTACTACTACTACTACTACTAGCTTTCTGCTACTACCATTACTACTAATGCTACTAGTACTACTACTGCCACTGCTACTGCTGCTACTATTACTGGTACTATCTTTACTAATACTACTACTACTACTACTACTAGCTTTCTACTACTACCATTACTACTACTACTACTAGCATTACTACTAATGCTACTAGTACTACTACTGCCACTGCTACTGCTGCTACTATTACTGCTACTACCTTTACTAATACTACTACTACTACTAGCTTTCTACTACTACCATTACTACTACTACTACTACCATTACTACTAATGCTACTAGTACTACTACTGCCACTGCTGCTACTACTACTGCTACTACCTTTACTACTACTACTACTACCATTACTACTAATGCTACTAGTACTACTACTGCCACTGCTACTGCTACTACTACTCTAATACTACTATTACTGCTACTACGTTTACTAACACTACTGCTATTACTACTACTACTACTGCTGCTGCTGCTACTACTCCTACTACTACCATTACTACTACTACTACTAAAATTACTACTACTACTACTACTACTACTACTACTACTAATAATAATAATAATAATAATGGTGCTCAAACATAAAGTCACTTTACAAAAGACGCAGACAGACATACAACAGACAAAACTTTTACAAATAACGTGTTCACATTTATAAACAAAAAAATACAATTTACATCAGATGTAAGCACAATAAACAGACTAAAACTAGCCTGATATTAACCGTGCTAAAATGACTACAGTTACATTATGGGATGTTTTATAGGGACTAGGGCACATCATTTGTTCATTAACAAGCTAAATAGTCAGATAGATATTAAAATTAAATTATGTAGGCTATAATAGCCTATTCGACTATAACCTACTACAAACCAGATGAGATCAGAACAGTTTCATTTTCTATACAGTGGTGATAAAGTAAAGCAGATCGCTTCTCCGCCTGTCGCTAGTCCTACACATTTAGCTATTTAATTTTATTTGTTTTTTTCAGCAAACATGTTCATTTCTGAACCCAAAGTTTTGAGTTTCTGAACTCAAATCCAAATCATGCAGTATCAGCCTACACAAGGGAAGGAGCTCTTTTCTTCACGTGACCGAGCGGTACAGACTTTGCTGAGCTTTGCGCTTTCATTCACAACCTTTCACCGATCAGCCACTAATGGGTATCACGATTCACGTACTCCACTGATCCGATTCTTTCGAATTACGCATTTAAATGAATCGAATTTCATTTGATTCATTTGATTTGCTACTCAGAGCAGCACCCAGGACGATCGTGTGCTGATCGCAACTTCGAGACAAATTACAAACTGTATATTGTCTATTCGAAAAAGCTTTGCATGTGGAAAATCTACTTGATGTAAAACTTACTCAAATATTGCCATTTCAAGACATTGTGAAACTAGAAACGTTGTGTATTAACTATGAACATTATTTTTTAACAGTAGCCTAACTCAAGAAAGTACATGAAACATTTTAAAGCTGGCACATCTTTCAGCATTTTGCTCAGGTAATATCTATAGACTGTAAATTATAGGACATGTCATAAACGGTTGGTTCTCAAACAAATTAGGTCCAAGTTGTCACTGGCCTAGTGGTTTTTGAGTTATTGAGGTTTGTAAAACCCACTTTATTCAGCTGACCAGTCAAATAGGTAAATAACTATAAGAACTCAATAATAGCCTAATGCAACTTTTGGCATCATGGGTTATTATTTCCACAAAATAAAAATCACAGGCAGCCCTATGAGGGTCATTGGACTCCATTTCTGAACCGCTGACATGAACTGTATTAATTATCGTTGTTGTATTTTTATTTATAACAGACATATTCTAATTCCTTAGTCCTTTCCACTCACAATTTTTGGGGTACAGCCATAGAAATAGATGATTAATATTTATGTGGCCACAGGGTGTCCAATTAAGTTGACAAAGAGTCACTAGCCACCCTACTCCAGAAACACCCCTGGTTGTCTTCTACACCCACATCTTCCTCTATAGACTGTGACCCTAATGATCACAAATCCACTCGTACCCTCCTTCAAGTGCACTCTCCTCTTATTGTTTATGTCAGCAAATGGAGTAGCCGAAAAAGCAACAGCAGTAAGCTGTTACACCTCTGCATTTGTTTTGCTATTAGTGTCTCTTAACAACAATAAACCACAAGATTTCTTGTGAGGTTTTGATTAAGCAGAAAGTTGTGCAACAAATAAAACCCAGTCATTGTGATCCTCAGTCATCCGTTGTTCCCAATTTTTCAATTGCCTAGAAAACAACAAAAACCTAAACAGTCATTTCATAATCTGTTAGTTTCAAAGTTGTGTAATATATCCATGGGTCTAAAGTTCAATGACCTGTTATATAGCCTACTTTATTAGCCCAGTGCTCTGTATTTTTCATTAACTGGAGGATAGTCTAGTTTATTTTCAGTCTAAGTCTGTAATCCTTTCTGATGTCATAATGACTTTGCCCTACGTTTTGTAAAGTCTGCACACTTCAAAGTGAAAACTCACTAAAGATTTAACTTTGAGGTAGACACACTGCTCATGACAACTGACCCTCCATCCATCCATTTTCCATACTGATTATGATACACAGGGTTACGGTGAAGCCTGGAACCTATCCCAGGGAACTTGTGGCACAAGCCAGGGGACACCCTAAATGGGGTGCCAATCCATCAGAGGGCACATTCACAAAATTTTGAAATGCCAACCTACGACGCATGTCTTTAAGTTGGGGGAGGAAACCGGAGTACCCAGAGGAAACCCCCAAAGCATAGGGAGAACATGATTCAAACCCCCAACGCTGGAGGTGTGAGGCAAATGTGCTAACCACTAAGCCACCATGCCGCAATTCAAAACAATTCATAATTAAATGAAAAATGCAGCATTATTCAACACCCAGATGTTTGTGTTTAATAAACTTTGTGTGTAGTGATAGCTACATTATCCTGTTGCAATCTACTGCTGGTGTTCTAAAAAAAGTCAGTGCTGTGAAAAAGTACTGGGTGATATTATTAAGGGTCTCAATGTTTTTTGTACATTTATGCTATGAACCTACAGTGCTGTGAAAAAGGATTTGCCCCCATCCTGATTTCTTCTGTTGTTGTGTATATCTCATACTAAATAGTTTTAGATCTTCAAATAAAATACAACATAAAACAAAGGCAACCTAAGTAAACACACATTACAGATTTTATTTTTTTGTTTTATTTTACTGAAACAAAAAAGTTAAACACCTATCACCCATGTGAAAATCTAATTGCCCCCTGGTTGTGCCACCTTTAGCAGGAACAACTGCAACCAAATGCTTCCGATAAGTGGTGATCAGTCTTTCACTTATGTCTAGGACTAGTTCTTACTCCTATGCTTTGGATCATTGTCTTGCTGCATAATCCAGTTGTGGTTGAGTTTAAACTTACAGACCGAAGACCGGACATCCTCCTTTAGGATTTTCTGGTAGAGGGCAGAATTCATGATTCTCTCAATTATTGCAAGTTGCCCAGGCCCTGAAGCAGCCAAGCATCCCCACACCATCAAACTTCCACCACCATGCTTAACTTTAGGTATGATGTTCTTTTTGTGGAATTCTGTTTTTGGTTTACGCCAGATGTAACAGGTCCCCAGGACCTTTATTGATGCAAGACTGGGTCCTTTGCTGTTGTCCTTGGCTCTATGGTGACTTGCTGGATGAGTAGTTGCTGTGCTCTTGGAGGAATTTTGGAAGGTTGGCCACTTCTGGGAAGGTTTACTTACTACCGAGTTTTTACATTTGGAGATAATGCCTCTCACTGTGGTTCTTTGGAGTCCCAGAGACTTTGAAATAGTTTTGTAACCCTTCCCAGTATTTCAATCACCTTCTTTCTCATCATTTCTGAAATTTCTTTCCATTTTGGCATATTGTGTTGCTGCGTAAGACTTTTTAACCAACTTCATGCTGTTGAAAAAGTTTTATTTAAGTGTTGATTTGATAGAACAGGGTTTTCAGTAATCAGGCCTGGTTGTGTCTAGTCCAGCTGAACACCATTATGAATGTAATTTCATAGATTTGGGGAATTAGTAACTACGGGGGCAAATACATTTTCACACAGGCCCGGTTGGTATTATATAACTTTTTTGCTTCAATAAATAACATTATCATTTAAAAACTGTATTTTGTGTTTACTCAGGTTACCTTTGTTTTACCTTAGATTTTGTTTTCACTTCTTAAACAATTTAGTATGAGATATACACAAAAACAGGAGAAATCAGGATGGGGGCAAATCCTTTTTCACAGCACTGTAGGTCCATAGCATAAATGTACAAAAAACACTGAGACCCTTAATAATATCACCCAGTTACATGCAATTGACCCTAAAAGGTACAGTTAATGGGACACTATTGATGTTCCAGGGTGAAAGATGTTTACTGTTCATGTCTGTAAAATGTATAAAATATTTTTAAAAATTAAAATATTAGTGTGGCATGGTGGTTTTTGCTGGAATGTGGGATACAGTCTGTGTGGAGATCTACTGTAACCCTGTCCAGGATAAGTCAAGTCAAGTGGGTTTTTATTGTCATTCCTCTATATAATTGTATAGATTGGATCCAAATGACATTTCTTCAGGACCATTGTTTAACACAGAACAGTATGCAAGACTACATAAAGTGCAATACACAACACTGTGAGATGAGTGAAAAACAATAAATACACATAACAAAACAATAAATACACAGGACAGTACATACACAGAACATGGCTGTAAACTGTAAGCTATTGTATAATGTAGTAGCACAAGTATAGCAGAAATACTGGCAGCAAAAACGAGTTCCATAGTATAAAGTGACTGATACAGCTATGTAAAGTGCAGTGTGCAGTAGTACTGAGTCTTACTGTGTTAGTGCATGTGCAGTTGTATGAGTCTTACTGTGTTAGTGCATGTGCAGTTGTATGAGTCTTACTGGGTTAGATGTTTGAGTAGCCCAAGTCAGCATTGGGAGGCAGCAGAGTTTTGACTAATCTGACTGCCTCAGGGAGGAAACTCTTGCAGAGTCTGCTGGGGGTGGTACAAATGCTCCTGTACCTTCTGCCAGATGGTAGGAGGGTGAATAGTCCATGAAAAGAGTGAGAGGGGTCATCCTCAATACTGGTGGCTTTCTGGATGTAGCGGTTGTTGAAAGAGGTGTCGATGCTGGAAAGAGAGACCCCGATGATCTTGTCAGCTGTCCTCACAATTCGCTGTAGGGTCTTGCAGGCAGAGGCTGTACAGTTCCAGTACCACACAGTAAGACAGCTGGTCAGGATGCTCTCTATCATCGCGCTGTAGAAGGAAGTGAGGATGGGAGAGGGGAGTTTGGCTCTCTTCAGCCTCTGCAGGAAGTGGGTGCACTGCTGGGCCTTCTTAACTAAGCAGGTGGTGTTGACAATCCAGGAGAGGTCATCAGTCATGTGCACACCAAGAAACTTGACTCTCTCCACAGTTGTTCCGTTAATGTGCAGTGGTGAGTGGTCCACTTGGGTTCTCCTGAAGTCGACAATCATCTCTTTAGTCTTATCAACATTAAGAGATAGATTATTGTCTCTACACCATTCTGCAAGCTAGTTCACCTCCTCCCTGTACACTGACTCATCATTGTTGCTGATGAGGCCCACAGCTGTAGTGTCATCAGCAAACTTGATGATGTGATTAGAACTGAGCTTTGCTGCACAGTCATAAGTCAGCAGAGTAAACAGCAGTGGACTGAGCACACAGCCCTGGGGGGCGCCAGTGTTCAGTGTGGTGGTGCTGGAGCTGGAGTTGGCGATCCTGATGGACTGGGGTCTCCCGGTCAGAAAGTCCAGGATCCAGTTGCAGAGGGAGGTGTTTAAACCAAGCAGGCTCAGCTTTGTTGTCAATTGTTGTGAGATGATTGTGTTGAATGCTGAAATGAAGTCTATGAACAACATCCTTATGTAATTGTCCTTTATATCTAGATGGGTCAGAGACAGATGGATGGATAAAGTGGTTACTAAAGATGAATGAATTAATAAATGAAGGAATGAATGAAATATTATTGTAAGTGAATGAGAGCATGCTTGCTGAACCATTCATTCGAAAGCACAGTTTACCGCACAAACAGGAGGAAAGCTTGATGTAGTTCGCATCTGTGAAGCTTTCATTTCTTCTGATCTACCAATATCTGAGGTGCAAGATTGGAACTGGCATTGTTACCATTATTGTCCTCTTGTGCTGGGGTAGCATTGACAGTAGAACCAGATATAATATAGTTTGTGCAGGACCACTTTATAGGTCATGTTTTGAAATAATTTTAAGATCTGGTTTCTTTTTCACACTGTTCTTTTTATTACATACATGAAAAATGGAAAGGAGCTAGTTGGAATGTATGGAGCTAGTACACTAGCCAGTCATGTTCGAGTTCCACACATAGCCTAAACATGAGAATAAATATGAGGAAATATTGTTTTGATTATGGAAATGTATCTGTACAATCCAATTTTGACAGTCATTTTTAATTCAGTTGACATTTTACTGGACTCATTTGCATTTTTATGCAATTTCGTGATTTTGGGTGTGAAGTGCCCACTGGTTGTAGGCACCGTGTCAAAAGATGCTAATCAGAACCAAGAACTGTTCACACATACCACCTCTGTGTGATATGAGTTGTGCAGAACACCTTGGTTTAATTAAATTTTTTATTCTTCTTTTATTTTTTAAATTAATATTAGACACACACATATATAAATATTAGACATTTTTGACGTAGTTGGACAGCAAACATTTGATCTTTGAAACAGTGCCTATTAATAAAGATGTTACACTCTATGAACTGCCACATAAAATTTTTATTTTGTAGTAATTTTCAGTTTAAATTAACAAAAAAACAGATCAGTCACATGGAAAAGTAAGTACACCCCTACATTTATCACAGCTAAAAAAAAAAAAAAATTATCACTCCTTCCATAAAATTTTAATCAGGTGTTCAGGATTGGGTGCCAGTGATTAGAACCTGCTTAGGGAGTGCAGGTGGAACTTGTTTTATTTATACCCCTCTCATATCTAGTGTCTGGTGTTCCCTTTGCTATTGAGGTGTGTGATGTCATCATGTCAAGAGCTAAAGAGTTCTGCAAGGCCTTCAGAAAAAAGGTTGTGGATGCCTGAGTCTGGCAAGGAATTTAAAAAAGATCTCCAAATTATTTGAAATACATCATTCCACTGTAAGGAAAATCATCTACAAGTGGTGCTGATTTCAAACGACTGCCAATTCTTCCAGGACTGACCATCCCACCAAATTCAGCCCAAGAGCAGACCGTCTGATGCAAAATGAAGTCTCCAAGAAACTTAAAATTTCATCACAGGATCTGCTAGTAAGTCTTACAGCTGTTGGTGTCAAAGTGCACTCTTCTACAATCAGAAAGAGATTGCATAAATTTGACTTGCATGGGAGGCGTGCCAAGAAAAAGCCTTTGCAAGACTACAGTTTGCCAGTGAGCATACAGGTAAAGTTGAACCCAAAGTGGACCTTTCAACAGGATAATGATCCTAAGCACACAAGCAAATTCACCAAGGAATGGCTCAGAAAGAAGAAATGGAGGGTTATGGAATGGCCTCGTCAAAGCCTGGATTTGAATCCCATTGAAATGTTGTGGGGGGGATTTTTAAACAAGCAGTACATGCAAGAAAACCCTCAAACATCTTGCAACTGAAAGAATATTGCATGGAAGAGTGGTCAAAAATTCCAGCAAGCCGATGTCAGAGACTGGTGGACGATTATGCAAAACGCCTACAAGAAGTTATTTCTGCTAAAGGGAGCAATACTATCTTCTGAGGCCAAGGGTGTAGTTACTTTTTCCACAGAAGAATTTTATATCTATTGATATTTCTGTTGAACAAATGATTGAAAAAGCTCATTTTCCTTGTGGTTTTGTTCTAGCAGCTATATCAACTTTATTAATAGGCACTGTTTCAAAGAGGATCAAATGTTTGCTTGTCCAAATATGTCAAGAAAGAAAAAAAAAACATTTTCCATGGAGTGTACGTATTTTTTCACATAACTATATGTTATACATGGCAAGACAGTAAAAATATGTTTATAATTTTTTACAAATTTGGTCAAAACGTTTGAATCGTTCGTGTATGAGAATCGCTTGGCTTGTAAGAGTTGTTGAAAAAGAACCGATTCTGTTGCGAGTCGCTTGTTCCATTCTGAGAGGACGAGGAAGTGTGTGACGAAAATTCAGCAGTACAGGTCTGACAACTCACAATGAGAACCTGATTTTTCAGCTGCAGCTGTGAATCTGTGGCACTCTCTCACAGACAGACGCCAGTTCCGCAGCTGAGGCTGCAGCAGTCACAGTGCGCGAGCTCTCACTCCGGGAAAATAGCACAGTGCGCGCGCTCATTCTCACCATCTGCAGTCGCGCTTAAAGCTCCGCGAAGCGTGTGTGCGTGCATCTGGGACCAGACAAAAACGAAAAATGTGCACGCACAGCGCGTTGGCAGAGACGGAGTGGAAAACTGCGGAATGGTGAAGTTGCAACAGCAGTAGCAGCCGTGCGTGACAATGCATCGGATAGTGCAGAGGAGGCGTGCTGGGCCGCTCCGCTCCGCGTGGTCGCTGCTCGCTGCCGTGGCGCTCGCGCTCGCCGCCTCCAGCGCCGTTTTCACCGCGTGGACGTGGCGACAAACCCGAGACCTGACCAGGTCCGTCCAAAATCTGCGCGACCGCTTGGATCAGGTAGACTGTCCATCCTGCATAGAACCTGCACATTTCTGAAATTCTCATTTGACATAACATCATTTGACATAATATCAACTATCCGCACTTCTCCCACAAAATATCAGATGAATAGGATAAGGACCATATGCATCACCTAAATGTGTTGATTGTATTACCACATAACTGAGTTATTTATTATTTATTTCGTTAGAAAAATATGCATTTCTTATTATTGACGATGACGACTTGTCCTGTTATCTGGGGGATAATGTTACAGGTTCCCCCCTGTTCAGAAGTGTTGGCTAAATCAGCTTACAAACCTGCAGATACAGTGGCATGTGCAGATTTTTAGACATGAGGCTGATTTTTAGGCTAAAGTTGCGTTAGAAGAATATATTTGTTTTCCTTTGTGAGAAATGAATAGCCACAATAATGAACTTTGGCTTCATAGTAACCCTGTAGTTCATTACTGAAGAAATCTGGTCAAACAGTTACTACAGTCGGGTTTTAAATCAGCTTGCGTTAAATAGGATTTATTAAGTCTGTATGAAGTGCATAGAAATAATAGACTTCACAAACGTTAGTAATATTGCAGAAGCACTGCCTGATCAATAGTCATCGCTGATTTAAGAGCTTTTTGTCTGGCTCGATTCCATTATCGTTCTTTACTTTCAGGAGCTCGAATGTAGCCCACCTTAAACAGTTTACTACCCAGCAGCAGCAGATTGCATGTGTGGGTAGTGACAAATCTCTCAGAAAGGAAACAAAGCGGCAGAAGGTCTAGCGCCGCTGGCCGGTCGGTAATAAACAAGGCTCAGTGTTCCGCTTGATAATTTTGTAATTGTGCATCCTGCAGGCTGACATTCTTCTAATGGTACTCTCGCGCGTGTCTGGGCAGTGCTTTAACCGTCTGGCTGCTTAGTGAGGACATTTCGGGCAAAAGCACACATGCTGTGTTCTTGATTATACAAACAGCTGTGGTAGCACTTGTGGGGGTCTGTGTGGTGCGTTTTTTATCGCTCCAGTGGAGAGGCACTGCAAGTTGTGGCTTATTTGGCCCGAGCGTTTCTGCCAAGCCACGTTTAGCGCAATTTACTGGAACTGCTGGTCCACTTGGCACGCGCATGCACCCGAGCAGGCACAAGGAGCAGGCCAAAGCAGCCTGTCCAGCGTCTCCCATACGAGTGTGTGTAATTATGGTGCAGTGATCGGTAGACTGCCATTCGCGGAGGAAGGGCAATTGACTGCTACACAGTGCAAAACTGCAGATGTGCATAGTGAATGCGCGCGCGCACACACACAAACGCACGCACACACACACTCTCTCCACTCTATACATTTTTTTTCATGGTTAAGGCTATGTGTTTTTAATGGGTTTCTAAAAGGCAAAATCTGTTGTAGGGTTCTATTAAGAGTTCCCCCAGAAGGACGAACCAAAGAACTACACAGTATGGTTTGTTAATGGTTTAGTTGGCATTTGCAGTTTTTGTATTTGTACAGTATTGTAAATCTGCAATATGTCTATGAGGCTGTTGTCCAGTTACTAAAATGTTTCACTGCGTGCATGTGCAGTATCAGAAATACCGTAGTGATGATTAAGCATTTCAGTCACATGATCCCATAAACAATGCATACTTGGAGAAATTGGTTTTATCTGCCTGAAGAGGTTCTATTTGGAAACCCTCTGTTGTAGGCTTCTACAGAGCCTTTAAAAACCCGCTAAAGAGCGAGATGGCACCTGCTGTATATTCAGTCTTTATCAAAGTTACTTAAAGCATTCACTAATTTTAATCCATTGCAATGGTAATATGAAACAATATAACATTTTTCCATATGTGCATCTCTAACAGACACACACGTGCACATGCTTAGAAACACATGCTGATTCAGCAAGCAGATGAGCCACACATGACTCTGACACTAACTTTCTGCTGCATAGTGAGTTGAGCTAAATGTGTACTAGCCTCTGTGGCATTCACTTGATTTATTCAGTAAAAAATGTTTTTTCACATTGCTCAAAGCATTTTTGCCAAATATTGCATAGACCTGTTGCGTTTCCTCCTCACACAATATGGCTCTTATTAAAAAAGCCTGTTTGAATTGCTGACAAAGCTTGCATGCCGGTCATAATTTTTTACTAATGTTGTTCTTGGTCCAGTCTCAGTGAGGCCGTTTAAACATGCCAGGAATCTGTAGCTTTTAAAAAATGTCTAATGTGTGGCAACTAGTTTTGTGGGTGACCTATTAATAGATGTGTGTTGAAGTGTGTGCCAAGCTCCAGGAAGGGAGATGGTAGTGTTTGTTTGTGTCTGGTTTAGAAAAGTCTGTGGGTTTGATTATTTTGCAGGCTTTTCCTGGTTCGAGTGCTGGCCACACGAAACACCAATTAATATCTACACACTCCTCCTCCACATACCACATATTTATGCCCCCCTCACCCCCTCTGTCTCTCTCTCTCTCACTCTCTGTCAGGTGAATTTGCAGCGCAAGGCTATTGTCCAGCTTTTCCTGGAGAAGAGGGAGCTGCTGGAGAGCCTGCGAGTGAAGAGAGAAGGTACTGAGAGTAAATGACTTTCAAACATTAAGCACTTGATGTCAAACATGTCCTTTCTGGTGAATATATAATGGTTCTACATAATGACAAAGTAAAACTGGCAAGCACATGGTGTGATGTAAAAAGACAGTGAATTGACACCAAGCTTCATAAAAATGCTATAGACACATATTTTCTCCACGGTGGAGCTAAGTTATATTTAACTTAAAGCACGCTTGAGCATCGTTTGTAAAATATGCAGCAGTTTTGAATCGCTATCTAAGGCAACAAAAAAAGAGAAGAGCTTCGGATGATATTTACAGAGCCTTGGACAGCATGGCATCTTGGGTAAACTAATGGGCACGTGTTTCTAAAAGCTGCAACTAGAAGCAGGAGGCAGCATGCTGAGTGACAGGAGAAATTGCAGGTTTGAGCTGGACATGCACCCAGCAAAACCAACTGGCACGAGGGCTGCACAGGGTTGGCGGTTTTGGGGACATTCTAAATCAAGTGACCCCACTGCTGAAACCTGAAATAGGCTTAGTTTGTTATTTTGTGCAATTACGAATGCTCTTTGATAGCTCCTGCAATTATGCGATAAAGCATCTGGCCTAGTTAGGCAAGTGCAGAAGGAGCATGGTGCACTAACAGGGGGGAAAAAAACAGACATTCTGTGATAATGGACTGAAAAGTTGGAGAAATAAAGATTAGTTTATAACAGATGGGTGATTAGAGGCTTATTGAACAGCTGAAATTCTTCAACAGACACCTGATAACAATATGATATCAGAGGCAAAATGCTCAGAAACAGTCTTTTTTTTTTTTGACGCATGATTGTTCTCTTGCCTAAATATAGCAGCCCTCGGGGACAGCGTGAGGCTGCTAGTTCACCCAGTTTGCCAGCAATAACATTTTGGTGAAGTGCTTCTCTGGACCTCCTTTGATGTGTATGGTTTGTGGTCTGAGTTGTATCAGATTGTTCGGCTCACTTTTTGAAGGTCTGCTGAGAGTTCAGGCAGTGTTCATAAACCCAGACGCTCGAAAAAAACAGAACCTTTGGAACATATATTAATTTATTACCATTAGCTGAATAGTAGCCATGACCATTGCTCTCTCCCCCATTCACACATGCAATCTTTACAGCTCCTTCAGGGTCATGAAAGATCCAGTGTCTTTATTCATACACAGGAAAGAGAGCATACTGTGCATGACTGTGATAAAACAATGGCTGAAAGGTGTAGAATGGAGGAAAGGGAAGAAAATATTTGACCATCTGGACAGACAATCAAGGCTTCAGTTGGTCAGCAAATGGTACTAGTTTAATCCATGGTATTTGTATCAGCACAGCTGTTCTATTCAGTAATTTGCTGAGGTCTCACACAGACACCTTGCTTCTTATCTCTCTAGCAGAGTTAATTCCAGAAACATTTATGACTTTTTTTTCCCAAAACATTTCTCCTTTTTTCCTTTATTTTGCAAGTTGGAGGGGCAAAAAGAAAAAATGGAAATGGAAGGAAGGTGGCCTCTCACTTCGAGAGTAAGTTGAATAAATAGAGTTTTGCATCTACACATAATAATAGACAATTGCTAATTTTATTATCCCAAAGCTTCTCACGTGTGAAAAGTGTAGAATGGAGGAAAGGGAAGAAAAAATTTTTAACATCTGGACAGGCCATCGAGGCCTCATCTGATCAAGAAATGGCACTAGGATAATCCATGGTGTTTGTATCCGCACAGCTATTCTATTCAGTATCACGCTGAGGTCTCACACAAACACCTTGCTTCTTATCTCTCTAGCAGAATTCATTCCAGAAGCATTTATGGCTTTTTTTTTTCAAAAACATTGATCCTTTTTCCCTTTATTTTGCAAGCTGGAGGGGCAAAAGGAAGATACGGAAATGGAAGGAAGGTGGCCTCTCACTTTGAGAGTAAGTTGATAAAATAGATCTACAGATAATAATAGACAACTGCTAACTTGATTGTCCCCAAAGTTCTCAAATCTGCCTCTTGTTTTTAACAGTAACCAAAGATTCATTCAAAACAGGTAAGACAAAACAAGTCATTTTTATGGTTATAACATGTGGAGTGTAGGGTATTAATATATGTGTGTATGTTACAGTGGGGAATGAGGGAATCATTAAAGGATGGACTGAGCAGTACCTGAATATGACTCAAGCTGTGGAGTATAACACAGAGACGGGCACTTTTAAAGTAGTTCGGAGGGGTGTCTACTTCCTTTACTGTCAAGTAAGATGCTACAACTGTTCTTTTTACTTTAGTAACACATAGATATGCATGGAAAAAAAAATGTTTGCTTACTTGTTATCCTTTATCCAACTCTGGCACCTTCATGTCTTTGACTCATTTATTTTTCCATCTCATCACTCACTACTTCTCCTTCAGGTGCATTTCAGTGAGCAAAAGAGTCAGTATGTGAAGCTGGAAGTGACTGTCCCTCAGGGCCCCTCACTTCAGTGCATAGAGGGATACAGCACCACTCCAACCACAGGTTTTAAACAGTTCCACTTCCTGAAGCCGTGCCAGGTTTCTGGCCTCCTGCTTTTAGAGAAAGGCGCCGAGCTCAAGGCTGTGACCGGAAGTGATTTCAGCCTGAAGGACTCAGGCAAACATTACTTCGGCCTCTTCAAGGTGAATTAGTGGATCAGCCCCACAGTTCAGCCTCATTGACTGCATCATTTTTTGGAGGTCTACCACAGTCGATACTCACTGGCTGGACGAACCATTGTTGGTTCTTTTGTTAAACAAGTTAAACATCTGTCTTTTTGTTTGTTTTTTTGTTTTTTTAATCTGACACATTTGATAGGGTCCCTGCAGTCATGGAGAATGGCTGCAACCAAGGCATGGATGTTTCAAGAGGCACCTGGAAGTAGTTGAAATAATGACTGTACACATACTGGTGCCCTAAATATGGCACTAATCAGGATGGTAAAGACTAGGAGACCATGACTGCTGGACAGTTACAGTGGATCTTTTTTGGATTGCCCTGGTTTGGACATAAGGGTATAAACACTGACTTCACCAACTGTGCTTAAACATTTACTTGTAGCCTGATAAGGACATAGTTCCAAACACATGGCTGCCTTCCCTAAACAGTGGCATGGGCAGGTTGAATGGAAGATTCAGTGTTGGTGTTGTTAAGTCTGGACACTAAAAGGTGCACATGTGAATTTCATCATTGATTGTTAGGTTGGATCAAATATTTGCTCTGACTAACATACAGTTGTCATTGGATCAGTTCAACTTTGAAAATATTGATTTACCAAATACACACCAAGTAGTACTCCTTATATGTCCTTATTATTGACCTTCACATACACTTCAACTGAAGCTTTAAGTGCCTAGTATATTGTGATATATTTTTTTATATGATTGTGAAAATATAGTATAGATTGCCATGAAGTGGTGGTATGCTAACAACTTACAGTACTGCACTTCCATGTGTTCATTGCTATAGATAAATCTTGTAACAAAGTCACAATATACCTATGTTGTTGTTTTTAAAAAATACAATGCACATTCAATTCTTAAAGTTTTTTTTATAGGTAAAGTTACAGATTTTATACCAAGTTTATTGCATTTAATCTCACTGGTTAATCATGCGTGAAACAACTTTTCATTTTAAACAACGTATGTCAATGTCTCTTGGGCTTAAGACTACCATAAAAATGAGAGTTTAATTAGGTCTGAAATGGAATGTTTGCCATTTTAAATGCACATTGTGCTGATTGGATTTCCTAATCATACCCCAGCTTCCCTTTTGTATATCTGCAGCCCATTGTTTCCCCATGCCCTCGACTCTCACTTCCTTTACCCGTTGTAGTAAATAGCCGAAAAAACATGGAGAAGTAACATATTCCCATTTGTCTCCCCAATCTAGTCCTTCCCCCTTCTTCCTCTTGCCATTTTTCTTTATTTCCACTTTTTGGGGTTGCTCCTTGCACACAATCCACATTTGGATTGCTGCAGGGGTTTCTGCTGTTCGGAAACGGCGTCCAAGATAAACTCGTCTGGGTTGAGGTGAAGTGTGGAATGGCTGTGTGTGTGTGTGTGAATGTAAATGCACGATCAGGGTAACTGCAATGGCAGTTAAAATTTCACAGCTCTTTAGCCTGAATCTGAATTAATATGTACATGATGTACTTTTTAATTTGATGGATCTTAAATGATCTCTTTGACCATTAAAAATCTAGTTGACTGAACCAAAGCCAAAATGAAAACAGAGCCAGAGAGTTCATAAGGGCCAAACTGAATGTGTGTGAGAAGTTGCAGTTTCTATATGTTATAACTGTCATACATTGATTTTACACAATAAATAAGGTTAAAAAAAGTGTGGCAAAAATGCTATGGCTTCTTGTTTACCAGTGTATATGGTTTTAATGGCCAGGGTTTGACTCATCATGTGTACGAAACTAGGCACTGAGATGAATCACTTGCAAATTATTTCTTCTAATTACTAAAGGTTGAAAACAGTAATAACAGACATTCAAGACACGTCCCGTTTTACGCTAATGTTTCGCCCTTCCCATAATTAGCTGTTTGGTTTGCGAAGAATTAACACAGCTTTACATGTTTTCATTCGAATCTTTATTACAAACAAAACAAAAGAAAAGAAAGATGCATTATTAACATGTTCCGTTCGTCCACCTGGAGTCAAATCACAACATAGCCACTGATTTGGAACTGGTTCGGAACTGCAGCTTACACAGTGACACTTATTAATAAATGAAATGTTGGAAAAGAAACAAATAAAAAATACAATTACAGAGTGGACAAAAAAAGGTGGTGCTTGATTCAAAACTTAGACTCTCCCAATTTTAGTCAAGCACTGAAATGTAAATTTCTCAGTCTTCACACAGGAGGTATGCAAGGGAGTAGAGCAAATAAATTAAATTTTCAACTCATTATCTATCTCTTTGAGTTGAGGCCTAGCAAAGGATAATGTAAGAGCAAGCAGGTGCAGGTGCAGAATTACATATTCTGTTCAACTCTTTACAGTTGTTTTGCTGTTAAGGCGCTTATGTCATTAATACTGTGCATTTCAGCAGCCAAAGGTGTCGAAGTTTAAACATTTTCAGAGACAATGTAGGGATTTTTGCTTTCTAATCTTAGATTATATAACTGATGAATTAATTATATTGTCAATGCATTTGAGGATTACATGAGTGATCCACTGTGTGCAGGTTACTCGCAAGCCCCAAATCTACTGTAGATCGCAAGCTAGAAAGATGTTAATTGTTCCGAAGTTCATTCAACCTCTTCGTTGGCTATTATAACAATATGCTGTATATAGGGAAACATCATGGACCAAACATACAAAGAATTATCTTTCTTTTTTCCTTATTTTCATTTGGTAGAAGCTTCGCAATCGTAACATCAAGGACAACATCAACAGTAACGTTAACAATAATTATAGGTGCTAGGAACAAGGATTAAAAACACAGAAAAACACAATGAACTCAGCTTAAATATGCAAACAATTCAAAGACTCTGTAAAAAGGAGAAAGAGAAATATGGAAAACAAAGTGGGAAGTAGTGCTGAGACATAAAGAAGTATTTTTTTTTGTCTCCATAAGAGGATGGAAGAGTAAAGTGATGTGGAGATACAGAAAAGATAGAATGGAGCCAGAGGGGAATTAGAATAGGTAAAGCACTGCTGAACTTGATATAGTAAAACAAATACTTTCAGTTGTTTAATTTAATGACATGTCATGGCTTAATTCGAACGTGCCAATCTAAATACATATCAATGGTTGTGTTCCAAAAGCTAAATGCCATAAAGGCCTTTCTATCCAAACAAGAGACCATGACCAATGCCCCCATTTTAAATGTCTCTCCCTCGTTATCATATCAGGCAGCTCGAAAATTCAAATATTATGTGGAGTCATTACAAAAGCAAGAGCTGCATCATAAAGAAATTGTTTTCATCTCAATAGACGTAACTGTTAAGGTACTGAACAGCACTATTCTCAGTGTTAGCTTTACAGCTTCTTTTACTGAAAAAATAAAACCTGTTGTTGCCGAGACTGTAGTATGGATGCATGGATGTTTCTCTTAACATGAAACACAAATGGGATAGCATGCTGCTGAAACAAGGGGACGCTATGAAGCCTGGCAAATGCTTTTACACACACATGCAGCTTCATCTCTGATTCAGAGGGAGGCAGGATGCTAATGAGGTTCTGTAGTTGTGTGTGTGTGTGTATGTGTGTGTTTGTATTTGTGTGGAAGGTATTTTGTATGTCTCTGAGTAATCCCAAGTGTGAGCAGTTGGCTCAAGGCAGAATTTGAGCGAGAATAGATAGACAACAAGGATGGTATTTGAAAGTGATTTTGTGTGTAAGTGTGTGTGGGGGGGAAAGTGTTCTGTTTTGTTTACATAGCCTGTTATACTGGTTTTCATCAAATCAGTGCTATTATAATAACTATGTAGTTTGCCAGTTAAAGTTATGTGATGTGCGTTCAGAGGATTTTTTTCACCAATTTGTTGTCCATTTTGCCAATTATATCCCAGCCATAACATACTTTCATCACTTTAGGTCTGCTGAGAGAACAAAAGAAAGGCTTGATTTTGTGTGTGTGTGTGTGTGTGTGTGTGCACGTGTGTGTGTGTGGGGCTGGGGATTATGGCTGGCCTCAATCGTCGATGCAGATCACTTCTCCACTGCGTTGTTCCCTCCTTCCCATCATAAGCTCTGCCTCTCGCTCTTTTTTGACTGACATTGGAGGCCCATTCAGCACTAAAGAAACACACACACATGGATCACATTTAACTTTTACAGTCAGACGAGACGGATCTAACTCTTCCATTCCAAAGGACAATCCCCACTGTTTAAATAAACGTCTTTTCATCATTCCCCCCCCTTCATTTGTCTGCTTTTCCTTTTTAATATTTTCCCTCATTACTTTCCCGTTTCTTCCTATTTTTTCCTTTTCTTCTTTTATTCCAGGGTGTTTCCATACTGTCTTGCATCTTTTTGTTTCCTTTATCTTACAAATAAAACCACTGAAGATGAACAACAACAATGCAGTGCACTTCTGATCACGTTTTAATGTGAGGTTTCTTATGCATTGTTCTTGTGCATGATTTCTTATGCAAGATCACATATCATGAAAACAATGTACAAATTCAAGACTTGTTTATTCAGAAAACACTCACACTCACACACACACACACACACACACACACACACACACACACAATCATTGTGGCTCCTGATCCCAAACTGTGAATCATGTCATACTGCAGCTTGTCAGCACATGCTCACTGGTGTTAGTTATGCATTAAAAGAAAAGTCAGAAACTTTCAAAGTTGGACACAAACCTACAATGACTGAGTGTTTTCGTGTGAATGAGATTCCATCCCTTTACTCACATCTGTTAAGTTCTGTTCCACCATAGGCTACCTTTGGTTTGGAAATTATTGCTGTTCTAATACTGACTAACCCAGATTCATCAAAGGCATTTTATGGAGTTTTCACACTTGAATCTGTACCCAGGACCATTTCTTGGCTTGACTGGGGGACAGGTTCACAATCGCAGATTTGCTGTCACATAGAACAATTCCTTCTGAAACATGACTCGATTGCGCAATTCCATATGCCACATTTCTGCACACAGGTTTGAAAATTGCAGGCACTATGTTCATCCATTTATTTATTTATTTATTTTCCCCTTCCGTACCAACACATATCAGGTGAAGAAAATCCATTTTTGGATACATGGCATGTCATTAGAAGAACATTGCTAGTCATGCAGGACATTTTTCATGATGCTCTCAGCGCATGCACTTGCACCACAAAGGTAAGCTAATTACAAAGCTCTAGTTCTATCAAAGTCTGGATTTATATAGCAATAATCATAATAACCGTTTCCCCGGCAACATGAAGTAACATGACAAGTCGAGCCAATCATGGTACCCATGATCATGAATTGGTACAAATATTTAAAAAAGAAAAAGAAATTATCCTCCTTTTAACATCCATCCATCCATCCATTTTCTATACCGCTTATCCTACAGGGTTGTGGGGAAACTGGAGCCTACCTCAGGAAGCATGGAAAACCCTGTACGGGGTGCTAATCCATCGCAGGGAAAAATCACATTCACACCCCAATTCATACACTATCGACACTTTGGACATGCCAATCAGCCTACCATGAATGTTTTTGGACTGGGGGAGGAAACCGGAGTACTTGGAGGAAACCCCTGCAGCACGGGGAGAACATGTAAATTCTGCACACACAGGGCAGCAGCGGGAATCGAACCCCCATCCCTGGAGGTGTGAGGTGAACATGCTAACCACTAAGCATGCCTAGTGAGGAAATGTGTAAGGGTGGGAGTCTCTTGAAACATCTCTACAATATGGCTAGCCATTCATTGATCTTCAGTCACCGCTTTATCCTGGTCAGGATCAGAGTCTAATTAAATCTCAACTCTGACACCGCGATTAAGACTACTTCCTGCACAAGGATTGGTCTTGCTAGTTCTTGCTAACAAGCAATCAGTTGACTACAATGCAGAAGCAGGATTCTTGAATGACCACCAGTGAATTCATTCTTGAATGAATTCTTGAGACCACCAGTGAACTGGCAACAGGGTCTTGGGCACCCAAGGCTCATTGATGTGCATGGGGATTGAAGGCTAGCACATCTCTCCCGATCCCACAGAAGAGCTACGGTAGCACAAATTGCTGAATAAATCAATGCTGGCTTTGATAGATAGGTGTGATAACACATTGTGTACTGTAGCTTGCTGTGTCTGGGGCTGCTTAGTGGCAGACCTGTCAGACTGCCCATGCTGACCCCTGTCCACCCCCGAAAGTGCCTACAATGAGCGTGTGAGCTTCAGAACTAGACCTTGGAGCAATGAAATAAGGTGGTCTGATCTGATGAATCACATTTTCCTTTACATCGTGTGGATGGCCGGGTGTGTGTGCGATGCTTACCTGGGGAAGAGATGGCACTATGGGAAGGATGCACTATGGGAAGAAGGCAAGCCACCGGAGGCAGTGTAATGCTCTGGGCAATGTTCTGCTGGGAAACCTTGGGTCCTGGCATTCATGTGGATGTTACTTTGACATGTACCACCTACCTAAACATTGTTGCAGACCAAGTATACCCCTTCAATGCAAGGGTATTCCCTAATGGCAGTGGCCTCTTTCAGAAGGATAATGTGTCCTGCCACAATGCAAAAACAATTTCAGGAATGGTTTGAGGAACATGACATAGAGTTCAGGGTGTTGACTTGGCCTCCAAATTCCCCAGATCTCAATCCGATCAAGCATCTGTGGGATGTGTTGGAGAAACAAGTCCGATCCATGGTGGCCCCACCTCATGACTTACAGGATTTAAAGGATCTGCTCCTAACGTCTTGGATCCAGATACCACAGCACACCTTCAGAGGTCTTGTGGAGTCCATGCCCTGACAGGTCAGAGCTGTTTTGGCAGCACAGGGGGGACCTACACAATATTAGGCAGGTGGTTTTAATTTTATGGCTGATCTGTATATGCTGTATGGACTAAGTACATTGGTTCCAAATATTTTTTAACCTAAATACATATAATCTGCTCTGAATGTATTGGAACAGCAAGCCCAATTCTATTGTTTTCCCTATACACTGAAGATTTGAGTTTGAGATCAAAAGACAAATATGCTGATAGATCAGAATTTCAACTTTAATTTCCTGATATTTACATCTAGACAGACATGTTCACAAGTCCCTGAGTCCAAGTCCATGTCAATTATCAAGTCTTTGTTCTATTTTTAGCAATAGTTCTTTCAGCTAGTTATTGTAATTAACAGTGTAAGAGGCTGAATCAATTTTGATTAATCAATATTAAAACTGTTTACTTCTATAGAATGTCTTGTTCATTTATTCAAATTTGTCTAATAAAGCCCACACTGGTGCTCTAATAAAGCACTTTCCAACTATTACATTTTATCCAAAAGTTCTCCCTATAATTACAAGAAAACTGAACATTCAGGAAAGATATTACTTTTTTAAAGTCATTTATAACTTACAATTTGCAAGTCATTTTTATCGGAAATTCAGTTTGAAGAAATCTTACAGCATGCCTAGCTTGATTACTCTCCCTTCAAAGTGCCCTTACATATGGAACACCCTATACACATGCCCTATACCATTATACTCGAGACTGTCATCATGAGAAAAAAAGTGCTGTGTATTTTTAGCTATTTGATTTGCCGTAGTTTGAAGTAGTTCTCAAGCAGTGATGGGTAAGGTAGTCTTTCAGTGAGCGCTGGCGGTAACAAGACCCCTGTATATAAATGCAATTTAACTTGGTAAATTGGATATTATATGGATATCAACTGGTAGCTAATACTTGGGGGTTTGGGGGGGGGGGGGGGGTTACAGCTTCCCCTTGGATTAATTGATTGCATTTCAAATAAAATGACATGAAGATTAACACAAGGTAAGAGTTCACTATATTGTTATTGTTTGTTGTTCATTTATATAACAGCACTTTTCCAATGTGTGATGAACTTCAGATGCCTTCAGATGCGTCACATGTATATATAATAATGCTGGCTTGGTGTGTTTACAGATGAATTGTTATGATATTTGCTGCTGCAGCATATACTGATAGGTAATGAATAAATGAGGATTGAATAGAAAAATACAGAGTTTGTGCTGTCATGTCGGGTAGTAAAGTAAAAACATAATCCGGAATGTCAAACCAAAACGACTTGTTTTTTTAGGCGTCTCTGTCTTCAAATCCAAGTCAAGTCTCGAGTCAGTTGTTCATGAGTCCAAGTCGCAAGTCATTATTTTGCGACTTAAGTGCGACTCGAGTCCAAGTGCCAGACTCGAGTTTCTTTCTATGCAACTAGATGTGTTACACAACTTAGAACATGGTACCTTTGGTGGCAGAACACCCAATGTGTTGGTGAACAAAAGTATTGGAACAGATATTCTTAAAGGAAATGAAAGTAAATAACACTTAATATTTGGGTGCATATCCCTTGCTTGAAATAACTGCATCAAGCTGGTGACCCATTGACCACCAAACTGTTGCATTTTTCTTAACTGTTGCTTATCCAGGCGTTATCTTTTAATGTATAGTGATATCCTGTTCAATGCATTAGCTAGCCTGCTCTAAGAAAAAGATAAGGAAGCCAAATCAAATTTCTCCACCCTGTCAGCGATTAGAAAATCACATACATTGCTTCCGGAAAGTATTCACAGCGCTTCACTTTTTCCACATTTTGTTATGTTACAGCCTTATTCCAAAATGGATTAAATTCATTATTTTCCTCAAAATTCTACAAACAATACCCCATAATGACAATGTGAAGTTTGTTTGAAATCTTTGCAAATTTATTAAAAATAAAAAACAAAAAAGCACATCTACATAAGTATTCACAGCCTTTGCTCAATACTTTGTTGAAGCACCTTTGGCACCAAATTATAGCCTCAAGTCTTTTTGAGTATGATGCTACAAGATTGGCACACCTATTTTTGGGCAGTTTCTCCCATTCTACTTTGCAGGACCTCTCGAGCTCGATCATGTTGGATGGGGAGCGTCGGTGCACAGCCATTTTCAGATCTCTCCAGAGATGTTCAATCGGGTTCAAGTCTGGGTTCTGGCTGGACCACTCAAAGACATTTCACAGAGTTGTCCTGTAGCCACTCCTTTGTTATCTTGGCTGTGTGCTTAGGGTCGTTGTCCTGTTGGAAGATGAACCTTCGCCCCAGTCTGAGGTCCAGAGCGCTCTGGAGCAGGTTTTCATCAAGGATGTCTCTGTACATTGCTGCATTCATCTTTCCCTCGATCCTGACTAGTCTCCCAGTTCCTGCCACTGAAAAACATCCCCACAGCATGATGCTGCCACTACCATGCTTCACTGTAGGGATGGTATTGGCCAGGTGATGAGTGGTGCCTGGTTTCCTCCAGACATGACGCTTGCTATTCAGGCCAAAGAGTTCAATCTTTGTTTCATCAGACCAGAGAATTTTGTTTCTCATAGTCTGAGAGTCCTTTAGGTGCCTTTTGGCAAACTCCAGGTGGGCTGTGGGTTCCGTCTGGCCACTCTACCATACAGGCCTGATTGGTGGAGTGCTGCAGAAATGGTTGTTCTTCTGGAAGGTTCTCCTCTCTCCACAGAGACACGCTGGAGCTCTGTCAGAGTGACCATCGGGTTTTTGGTCACCTCCCTGAATAAGGCCCTTCTCCCCCGATCGCTCAGTTTGGCCAGCTCTAGGAAGAGTCCTGGTGGTTCCAAACTTCTTCCATTTACGGATGATGGAGGCCACTGTGCTCAGTGGGACCTCCAATGCAGCAGTAATGTTTCTGTACCCTTCCCCAGATCTGTGCCTCGATACAATCCTGTCTCGGAGGTCTCCAGACAATTCCTTGGACTTCATGGCTTGGTTTGTGCTCTGACATGCATTGTTAACTGTGGGACTTTATATAGACAGGTGTGTGCCTTTCCAAATCATGTCCAATCAACTGAATTTACCACAGGTGGACTCCAATCAAGTTGTAGAAACATCTCAAGGATGATCAGTGGAAACAGGATGCATCTGTGCTTAATTTTGAGTGTCATGGCAAAGGCTGTGAATACTTATGTACATGTGCTTTTTTGTTTTTTATTTTTAATAAATTTGCAAAGATTTCAAACAAACTTCTTTCACGTTGTCATTATGGGGTACTGTTTGTAGAATTTTGAGGAGAATAATGAATTTAATACATTTTGGAATAAGGCTGTAACATAACAATATGTGGAAAAAGTGAAGTGCTGTGAATACTTTCCAGATGCACTGTATGCTGCTAAATACTGTTTAGTCAGTGGCTGTCTGGCAAAAGTATGCCCGCCTTGATTGTTTTCATCCAAATTTTAAAATTTTTGAACATCAATTCATCAAAAGACATCAATAAGTTATTCATTTGCACATCATACCGCAGTGCTGTTCTCGATTCAGATAGTCAGATGGTGTTGATTAATTTAATATAATGGCTCGGATTATTTAACATTTATGGAAGGAGTTTCCAGTGTCAACAGTTTGTAGCAGTTAGAGTTAAAGCTGTAAGTTAAAGCTTTAAGTTTTTCTGACAGAAATGTCTTTGTGGTTTCTCGATAACATGACAAGCTGCATTTTTATCTTACTAACCTACTAGCAAGAAAAAACAAGGCTGGTGAGGGAATGACTTATAGGATATGTTTATAGCTACTATAATGAAAGTAACTTGTTTCACGAAGTTCCACAAAATTAAACAAAAATAAACATGACATGTTTGAACTGAAATACTCTTAAAATATACTTCAAACAGGAAGGAAGCTATTGATCAAAAAACAACAACTCATTTTAGACATTTGAACTCTAACTTTGACCCTGTTAGGATCAATTCCAAAAACTAATCTGTTCATCCGCTGGCTACAATGATATTTCCATATAAATTCTCCAATCAATCAACCACAGGTTCTTGGGATATTGTGCAAATGAGAATCTTGGAAGGATAGATGGACAACCTGCAAAAATAATGCCTCCATTAGCGCAACAAAAAAATCATTAGCATTGGCTTATTGCTGAAGAGGAATAAAACACTTTGAGGTATGCTGTTATTGGAAAATAATCAACTTCACATCGGGCCAAATCATACTACCCCATTATTGATTCTATTCCTACAACAGCACACCCCATCATATTTCATTCCTTACATATTAACCATAAACGTATTTTAAAAACACATTATTGCCTTGATAATGTGATGTGCTACTATATTCTTATTGATTAAATGATGCTGCTTGTGCAAAATGCTTATCAGAAATGAGGTCCAAATCCATTAACTGTATTACAAGAAAGGAAAATAAAGAAAGGGAACTTATCAACTTGAAATCTGATTCAGACCTTTTCATAAACATTCTTTTCTGATTGGCAAAAAGAAAAGGAACAAACCAGAGTCTTAAATAACAAGCAAGATTTTCCCAGTCATGTACACATGGGACAAGGAAAATAACTTATATCTCCCATTCAGATCTTTTTTTTTTTATTATTGTACTCTCTGTCTCTCTCACTCAGCAACTCTGATCCGAGGGAATCAAATAGTTGTATTCATTGCTTCGCTGCGCAGGTTTGCTCCTGCATAACCGCCTCCTCTTGTTCAGTTATCCAGAAAAATATTCAGTTGGCAGACAGCCTCTGTGACCCCTGCCTGTCTAAACAACCACTTCGCTTACACAATTAATCACTCTCCTAGCGGCAATGGGAACGAACCCACACAGAGCATCAGTGTCAAATTTTAGCTTCACACCATGCACAAGTGCATACATAAACAGACACCGACACACACCTACTTGTACACACAAAATGCCTCAAACCTTTATTTATAATGTATGCACCTTAGACTCTAAGTTAGTACCTGTGAATGTGTGTGTTTGTGTGTGTGCACAGTAAGAGTCCTCCCACAGCAGTTCTGCACTGTATAAGGGTCCCGCTGAGGGGCTGATCTGGCTAATCTGATCTGGCTCTGCTACTGCACAGGAATTCAAGCACCGTCCTTTTGGACTGCTCCTAGACCTGCTTGTCTTCCAAACCAATCTCAGATTCTAAGCCAGAAAATCCAATCTTAGGTCTACCAACATTGGAATCTCAGTATGGCACTGCCATATATTGTAGAAAAACAGGAGCTATGTTTACTTCCCCAGGGCCAGATGCCCTCCTTAGATTTGAGGCTACCTGTGTCTAGCCAACACACACCACACACCAATATCCCCAATGGCCATTCTCAAGGTCAGTCAGCGCAAATTGGTTCATGTGTCATACAGCCGTAAATGTTCATACAGCGTTGTATCCACAATATTTTAAAAAATGCTGTTTAAGAAATTTAAAAAAAATGCTACTTGGCATCGTCCTGGTTTCAGTTCATTTTTTCTTTTTTTGTTCAGAGGATCGCTGATAAGGAGCAATAAACCATTATGCTTTTTTCCCAGACTTAGTCAGTCCACCATAGAGGCTGTCCATCTGACCCTTCAATCCGTGATTCCCTATAGCCACCGATCGGAATGGGAAACGTTAAGAAAACAAAACAAACTTGCAATCCATCTCAGGAATTCCTTGGTTTTGACACTATGAAATGTTTCACTACTCCCTCTGTATGTGTGAAAGGGCTCCAGAGAGAGAGAGAGAGAGAAAAAGAGAGAGAGAGAGAGAGAGAGAGAGAGATATTTCCACAGGAATTAGGGAGTAAAGGTCCTGGGTACTTCAACATATGCACTTATTTCTCTTGCCAAGTGAAAGATGAATCCACTGGGGTTTCTGTCGGAGAGAGAGATGAAAGTGAGAGGGAGGTAGTGAGGGTGAGAGAGAGAAGTGCTTTTTGCAGGCTTGTCTCACTGACTCCCACTTTACACTGGAAACGGTTGGGTGATTTCCTCTTTTGTCATGCTTACTCGCTTCACTTTTATCAGACTATTCACCTTGCCGTCTGTTCATATTACTCCTGGTGACTTTATTATTTTGCTTTGGCAGCCAGGGAGGTCATATGTACCTTAAATTGCTCTCAGCTCTTTCCTCCTTTTCTTCCTTTTTCCTCTGTGCTAAGCTGTTTCCTGACGGCCCCTCTTCTGTACCCCTCTCCCCTTTTCACTCTCCCTCTCTCCATTTATCAGGTTTGTAACTTTCCCAGCCCAACTTTCTAAGATTCTTCTGACTTGATTTTTAATATTTCTCTCTTTCTACCCTCATTTGTTTCTCTCTCTTTATTCTTTCTCCCTCTGAGTGTGTTTTTGCCCATAGCATCTATTAGTCAGGATTTTTTGGGTCGGCCGTTGCGAGGGAGGTTCTCCACCGTGTTGCTGAGGCGGTATTTGACGATGATGCTGTGCACGGTGGATTTTGGCATGTGCAGTTCCTGTCCTATAGACCCTTCCGACCTGCCGTCCTTCCAAAGGTCCACCACACGCTGGCGCTGTAGGACGTTGTGCTCTTTGGTCTTCAGGCAGAGTGGGGCTTCTGTGGGGGCACAAAGGTGGCAGACTGTAGACACTGGCGGGGCAGCGAGTGGGTTAGCAGCAGCAGCAAGATCAGAACGAGTGGAACAGTATCAGTCCTCAAAATCAATATCAGCAGACAATCAGTGGACAAGATGAAGGCATGAGGCCTTTAGAATAAAAAAAAAAAAAACTGCATGATCAGCCATGGGATCTTCATATCCACAAAACCTTAATTCCCAATTTTTTTTATTTTCACTCCGTGGACACAGCAAATTTTAGTTTGATGTCCCAAGACAAAACGTGCACAGCGATATGATTGGCTTATTCTGTCTGTTTTTTATAACCGTTTAAGCAAGAAAACCACAACAGACACATTTAAAATTACTGACTATGTGAAGCTCAAAACTCCTAACACAGTCCATGTATGTGCTCTATGAACTTTAAAAAAAATCATCAATCTTGTTTATTTTAACAATTTTCAGAAAAACTGACTGATGTGAAATAGGTTAAGGAGTTCAGATTTTTCCTTTCCATCTGTCTCAGGCTCTTTAACTCTCTCCATCTCTCATCTTTTCCCCCCTAATATTTCTCTCTTCTTTTTTTTTATTTAGTCTTGTGTGTTTCAAGGCTCTCTTCTCTGCTAAGTTTACATCGGGGTCACCACAGTCGTCTCAATCAGGGCCTGAAGCACTCAAATGGGCCCCATGCGTGGCGTATTTTTAGCACAGTCAGGGGGCAGCGCAGAGCCCCATCTGCCTTTATACCCACCCCATTTAGAAAGGAGCACATTTTCTCCTGTTTCTCTTTTTCTTTTTTCCCTGCTCTCTTAAAAATATCCCTGGTCTGTGGAGAAAAAATGTTCCCTCGGCTGAGCAATTCCTGGGCAGTGGATCAGAGTAATGACATTTTCAGAAAAAGCTCCATTGCACTAAAAAACGGGGCTAGTGCATCTCCCACAAATACATAATAAGCAGTGCACAGGAACATGAGAACTCTTTTAGGTTCAAAATTTTCACTGGTTGCATTTGGGATTTTGAAACAAAAATACAAGCATAATCAATCACATTTGTTCTGTGGGTACTCTGAAAATGTTTACGCTGATACAAACTAAGATTTGAAGCAATAAACATAATTTACTGGCAGTGCTATCACAGAGATTTGGACCAGAGGAAAATGAAGAAAAATTATTTAGCCAAAGTTGCCCAGAGGCCTTTTCAAATCAAAATGCAACTGCTTCATTTAAAACTGTTAACAGATTTATATTTTGCAAAATAATGCAAAACAGACATTATAGTAAAGGACAGACGATTGGATATTGAAGGGGTTGCTACTCGTTTACATGTAGCCATTTCAAAAGGTTTCTATGCTCTATCCATGGTACATGTCTCTAAAAAAAGAAAAGAATATAGAATGTTTATACAACTAAAACTAACACAAAACTAAGTCTGACTCAACCTGTGATTATATTCAGCCGATACTGTCCAGCATACAGTATATCACACAGGCAACATTTTAAGCTATGCAATCATATAATAGGCAAAATAAAAGGAAATCGTAATACCTAACATGTAATAGAATTCACATTCACGTGTATTCAGATTCACATTTAAATTTAAAATCCCTTTTTTTTTTTTGGAGAGCTTAAATTTGCTTGAATCATACAGATACGTCATGCAAGCTTGGATATTTTAAGAAGTAGATATTGAAAGCATATATTCAAATGCATTGAAAAATATGCTGTGTATGACTATTGCTGACCTAGAGGACCAAGCTCACGTGTACGTTTAATGAGAGGAAACACTTAAATGCTACCCATATGCAACTGGTGCTAAACATTGGCACCTTGGGTAACGGTCAAGCTAATATTTTACTGTTGACTGTGTTGTCAAAACTAGACACAAGGATACAGAGTAACTAATATTATAACCTTAGGTTCATACACTCATAACGTGTGTAAATTGTTGAAACTTTCTCAACCAACTCAACTCTACTTTCTCAAGTGCTACAGGCGTTACATGATGGACATGATCAATGCTTAAACTGTTTGGCACCTGATCATCTGTGACAGGCGCTTACAGAGCCTTGCCCTAATTACAACATAATGCCTTTGGCTATGGAAATACGGCTGGCTATGCATCACCTTCCTCTGGTACTATGCTGCCACAGCGAAAAGTGAAGTGAGAAGCAGATACGGTTTCAGAGCCCGCTGGCAAGAAAAAGGTAAGCTCCTTCACTGTGTTGCAGTGTTAGACATAGAACCAGGTAGAACACTCATCTAATCAGTCCCATGGAAGAGGAAGAGCGATTGCCTTTAAGAGCTGTGCAACAGAGCAATGAAGTGCAAAGCTCAGTGAGGCTTAGGAGCCTACAGCATCCCTGCATACAGAGACAGACCCTGATGTACCTTCAATACTACACCTCCAAGCTTGAAGCCCACTTTGGTGGAGAGTATGGATAGCCTACCTCCACTCAAAAGCACACTAAAGTTGCAACCTAATTAAAATGCCATGCATTCTAGCTGCAATAGCAGATGCAACAACACAAAGGTTGGGATCTTTACCTCTGGTACAGATGCTGATAGTTTCACTAGTGGTACAGGCTGATGAAGACCTGCACATAAATCTGTGTGGCATGTAGCTGAATATAAAAGAGCTGACACAGTGTTTCCACAAACATACTGTATATGCTGCTATGGTGAAGATAGGCTGTATCCCTAACATGTGGCGCAGTTGCTCCTGGCCCTTAATGAAATAATGCCCATAAATCCAAGCACAATGGGTACAGAAATCCTACAGGAAACACTAAACAAGCAAAGGGAGATATAGCAGTGAAGTGCACTAGGTCACTGGAATTGTTAATGCAGATGAGAAGGCTCGTTAGCTGGCTCAAGCACTATTGCTGGAAGCCTGGTGCAGTGTGTTTGTGCCTGCTTCTAGTACCTGGATGGCATTAGATCAGGCATGTTCAGTCTTATCCGGAAAGGGCCGGTGTGGGTGCAGGTTTTCATTCCAGCCAAGCACAAGCCGTACCTGTGTATATTGAAAGCCAAACTCAACAGATTAAACAGGTGGAATCAGGTTTGGCTTCTCCTTGATTGAAATGAAAACCTGCACCCACACTGGCTCTTTGCAGTTCAGATTGGACACACCTGCACTAGATCATTTCCTCAATCCTTCTGACTGAAACACAAACTTGACATTTCATTGCAGCAGGGTACCTTGAGTCTCCCTTGTCTGCAATCACTAAAGAATTCTTGAGTTTGTTCAGTGAATGTTTCGATGAGTTGTATGGTTTGCCCAAATGTGCAGATGAATCATGCAGCTAACACTTCTACTGAAGGCACAGAAATGCTGGAAATCTCTAGCTTGGAACGAATGAATCTCAACAGGACATACTGAACTACGCATGCCAGATGTAATGCAAGTGGTGAACAAACATGATTAGTGGTAAAAACAGATCATCGAGGGATGTATTTCCACATCTCAGTTGCCGTGGGATACAGGAGACTTCTCTACTTTCACAACAGCAGACTGACATACACTTTCCTTTTGGTTAGTTTTGCACCCAGGGTGTTCACAAAGTGTGTGTGAGCCATCTTAGAGCCCCTGTGCATACTCCTTTAAATACAACAGGCAGATGGTCCCAACAGCAGGCATTTAGACAGACAAATGACCTGATCTCACATTTGGATGTGCTGGGATTAAAATCAAACATTAAGTCAACCAAAAATATTGACATAACAATATACCAATAAATATATCAACTGATCTCCTACAGAGGAGAATGTTGCCCAGGCCAACCCTGGCTCCAGTAAGGGCTCTCACAGTCAGCACTGTGTGGAAGTGACTGCTAGTTTTCTTTTTGCATTGGGGAGCACCATCAAGGGGTTTCTAAAGCCCATTGGATAAAGAGTACAATATCAACACCTTGAGTAATTGTCATCCTCAATAAAAAACAGCGTCAACACTTAAGTCATTTTCCTCCTCTGTAGCCTAAGGAACAGTATCAACACCTGTTCCGTGATACATGGTCTCCACTTGCCCTAGCAATCCATAATGAAAGGAAGTAAAACAGAAGGTTATGTATGTAACCATTGTTCTACAACTGAGTGGAGGACTGCCAAGTCACCTGGGAAACTGGGGTTGACAAGAATAGCCAGAGGACAAGCATGACATAGCAGAGGACTTTTGGGTTCATGGTCACAAGGTGATATTTGTTATTGGTACTCATCAAGGAAACGACTATACAGGAGTTCTTCCAAAGCAAACCATCCTGGATGTCCTCCATTAAGTCATAGAACCATAGTTACATATATTACACTTCCATTACCAAGGTTCACAAAATGGAAAAGTCACTTTCTTACAATAGTGTTTGAAAGGTTTGTTATACATTACATTCTTCTTGATCACTCTACCCTTATTTTGGTGCTTAGTTCCATGTTTTGCAGTGGCCCACTCAATATACTAGAGATCTACAGTACATGAGGACTAGATGAGGAAACAATGTTTTAAAAATGGTCAATATGCAAGTACTACAGTGTCAGTAATGCCAAAGTAATATGATCTAGAAGAAGTTTTTATCAATAATGACAGAGACAGCATTTCTTTTTGCTCATTGGCTAGCAGGAAAGATACTTTATCTAGCTAATCAGCTAACTACCATCTCACTGAAAAGTATATGCGCCTTCCTAGAACGTAAAAAAATTAATCGAATAATCTAGGACAGAAAGTGAAATGCTGATGGAGAGGTGTGGTGAGGAAAACTAGAATTCTTTCAGCACTGCTGAAACCAAAATGGGGAACCTATAATCATAAAAACAAACATAGTACAAGTTTGTTTAAATGCATGCCATATTAAAACAAAATCACTTGCCAGACACTTTGGCAGTTTTAATACAGATATTTTAAGGTCATAAGTCTTTTATGCACAGACTCTGTGCTCCTATATCCTAGACTTCATTCTTCAGTTTTATGGAATTCTTAAATACATTCCTAACCCCTGACCAACTGATTGTCAAAGTGACTGACAACATACTGTTGCAGTATAACTTACACTTTTTACAACATGCTTCCATAATTTGCAACAATAAAACTCTGAAAGCCATCAAAATATACTAGGAAGTACAGTGCTGTGGAAAAAGTATTTACCTCATCCTGATTTCTCCTGTTTTTGTGTATATCTCATACTAAATTGTTTCAGAAATTAAAACAAAATCTAAGATAAAACAAAGGCAACCTGAGTAAACATAAAATACAGTTTTTAAATAATAATCGTATTTATTAAAGCAAAGAAGTTATCCAATACCAACTGGGCCTGTGTGAAAATCTATTTGTCCCCATGGTTACTAATAACCCAAATCTATGAAACTGCATTCATAATGGTGTTCAGCTGGACTAAACACAACCAGGCCTGATTACTGCAAACCCTGTTCAATCAAATCAACACTTAAATATAACTTTTACAATAGCATGAAGTTGATTAAAAGGTCTTACGCAGTAACACACTATGCCAAAATTGAAAGAAATTCCAGAAATGATGAGGAAGAAGGTGATCGAAATACATCAGTCTGAGAAGGGTTACAAAGCTATTTGAAAGGCTCTGGGACTCTAAAGGACCACAGTGAGAGCCATTATCTCCTAATGCAAAAACTCATCACAGTAGTGAACCTTCCCAGAAGTGGCCAACCTTCCAAAATTCCTCCAAGAGCACAGCAACTACTCATCCAGCAAGTCATAAAAGAGCCAAGGACAACATCAAAGGACCTACAGGTCTGTTTTGCATCAGTAAAGGTCACTGTTCATGACTCCGCTATCAGAAAGACACTGGGCAAAAATGGCATCCATGGAAGAGTGGTAAGGAGAAAACCACTGCTAACCCAGAAGAACATTAAGGCTCGTCTAAATTTTGCCAAAACACACCTTGATGTAACTGTTTGAAAGACAGATGTCCCGTTACATCTGGTGTAAACCAAACACAGAATTCCACAAAAAGAACATCATACCTATGGTCAAGCATGGTGCTGGCAGTGTGATGGTGTGGGGATGCTTTGCTCCTTCAGGGCCTGGGCAACTTATTATATTAACTAATTGAGGGAAACATGAATTCTGCTCTATCAGAAAATCAGAATGTCTGGTCTTCAGTCCATAAGTTGAAACTCAAGCACAACTGGATTATGCAGCAAGACAATGATCCAAAGAATAGGAGTAAATCCTAGTTCTAGACGTAAGTGAAAGGCTGATCTCCAGTTATTGGAAGCTTTGGTTGCAGTGATTGCTGCTAAAGGTGGCACAAACAGATTTTAATTTTAAGGGGGTAATTAGATTTTCACATGGGTGTTGGATAACTTTTTTTGCTTGAATGAAAAAAAAAAATAAATAAATAAAAACTGTATTGTGTGTTTACTCAGGTTGCCTTTGTTTCATGTTGCATTTCGTTTGAATATCTGAAACTATTTAGTATGAGATATACACAAAAACAGAAGAAATCAGGAATACTTTCTCACAGCACTGTACATAAAACTAATGTGTGTGTGTGTGTGTGTGTGTGTGTGTGTTACTGTGCTTCTGTGTGTATTCAATGTATTCATCAAATATTGAGGGGAAACCACAAACACTCCACAGTTCTAAGGGCACAAGTACAGCAAAATACCATGTTCACTAATATTTCTTTAAATTAGTGAAATCCTCCTTCAAATTTCATTTCATTAAACAAACCGTAATCCTAAAACATCACTTACTGAACAGTCAAGGACTTTTACTGGTACAGTAGAAAGGATGGTCAGTAAAATAGTGGATTTTAATTGGCTGCAATAAGGCTTCTCATCTCTACATTTGAGCTTGTACGATTTCATCCTCAGAACATAATTCCAACCCAAACAAAAATATCACAGTAAATATAATAAAAGAGCTTTTATTTTCTTCTATTTTTAAGATATCATGACTAAGGTTGACTCTCTTTGCAGTTTAGTGATCTAATATGTAAAGTGGTTCTTTCTGTAAATCTTTCTTGTAGGTTTATAGAAGGTCAGGGCTGAAGAAAAAAACTCCAGCTCTGACCAACTTGAACTAGATCTAAAAGTGAAACCTCTGGTTAATGTTTCATCATAGACTTTGGAGAAGACCTTTGTATGAATGGAACAGCAGTGCTCACCTGATATGAACGAGCCTGGAGGCATCTGGCTATAGTTGGCCGCAGCCAGAGCCATGGCTGGTGGTGCTGGGGTGAACGGGGGACCGTAGTTCTGCGGAGTTGCATACGGTCCAGGTGGGATGGGCTGGACAGAAGGAAGACCATATTTGAATAGATTCGTTTAAAAATGATGGGTGAAGTTGGGTGTGTTCATGTGTGTGAGCATTTACCGGTGGTGTGTGTGTCTCATTGCCCTTGTTGGCCAGTCTGCTTAGGATGCTCCTCTCGGACATCTGCAGGCGTGCTGCGATTGGCGGGACTCTGGACAGTGTGGCGGGAAGCCGTGTTACATCAGCCTTCATATCGCTGAGAAGCTCCTCCAGTTGATTGAGAACTGCAATTAAACATGGCAGTTGTCCAACACATTAATCAGAAAAGTGTTGAAAGGTATGTCTATGTGACACTGAATTCAATTTTATATGTATAGTGCTTTTAACAGTTGACACTGTCACCAAGCAGCTTTACAGAATTCCAGATGTGGATTTAGATCCCTAACGAGCAAGCCAGAGGCGGCAGCAACAAGGAAGAACTCCCACCCTACAGTATCTAGGTCATATTATCCACAAAAGAAAGGGTGAGAGGTTTTTGGGGAGTGCAATCTTTAGACTATTATCTGAATAATACCTGAATTATCAAATGGTATCACTGAAGCGTAGGAAATCACCATTAGTCAATGCACAGTTTTATTCAAAATGTAAAGTTTAGTAGAAATGTCTACTGCTCATTTTGTTTTAAGACTCTGTATGTTTATATAATTATATTAAATACCTTACTGCAGTGATCAAGAATTCTGAGGGCAAAGATTATTACTTATGAAATCCAACCATCCATCCAACCATCCATCCATCTTCTGTACCACTTATCCTACACAGGGTCACGGGGAGCATGAAGCCTATCCCAGGGGACTTGGGGCACGAGGTGGGGGACACTCTGGACGGGGTGCCAACCCATCACAGGGCACAATCTGACACAGAATCACGCACCCTTTCACACACTGTGGACAACAGTGCACGTCTTTGGATTGGGGGAAAACCAGTAACGGGGGTGAACATGCAAACTCCATGCACACAGGGCAGAGGCAGGAATCAAACCCCCAACCTTGGAGGTCCGAGTCAAACATGCTAGCAGGTCAATTTATGACCATTTCAACTCCGACCCACTAATTGCTATGGTATAAAGAATTGAGCTTCGATTAACCAATTATAGTCATCTAGCTGCAACCCTCAGACCAAACCCCATCATTCAGAAAATGTATGAGGTAAACACACAATTATGTTTTGTTTTATTTACTCTTGTTAACTAGCTGAATATTTCACAAAACTATGCCTAGGCAAAAATATTTGAAGGACTTTTCTTTGAGTACACATAGGGGCCCAAAGACATGGCTCCTGATCCGCTTTGCCCAGTGTGGAGCTTATTATCATCTGTGAAAATAGAGAAAGCTAGCGGTATGGAGACAGTAGGAAAGAAGTAATGCTAATATTCTGATTTTCCCTGGTATTATCAACTGCTGCATCATGAACGATGACTTAGACACGGTTCACACTTGAATAACATGGAACATCTTATTTTCCATTCTGGCATGTTAGAAAATTCTTGTATATTCTTGACAGCTTGCATAAATACCATGACACTGCATTGTATGCAGTGTCAGTGTCATGTCATGTATTCTATTGTATGCTGCACAAGGCACTCAGGAAAGCAAAGTCCTCAAAACCCACCATGGAAAACATTTACAACCTAACCAAATAAGAAAAAATAATAATTATAATATTAGTAAATGTCCAATCAACACACACCCTAACCCATAGGCTACTACAATATATACAAGAAATGAGAAATGGCCTAAACAAACTGAACAAATTGTTACTTTGTGGTCTATTACATCCACAAAATAACTGTATATTGTATTTATATAGTTTGTTTGGATTGTTGAAATGTTCACTAATCAGGGTGCACATTGTTGTTGTCATTAAACAGAACATGCAGTCAAAGCAACGTTCAGGTATAGACCTGCTGTTCCATTTCACAGCACATGTAAGCAGTCCTAGAGCTGTTATGTCATGTAGACATAGCTGTTGTTTTAGTTCGATTTTTTATTCATGTAAATGCATCAACAGTACATGTCAAATATGTTGTTAGTTTGTATGTAGGGGTGTGTATGTGTGTACTGATGAAGCCTGATGACGCTGACACTGTTTCTGTTTGACGCTATTATTCAACGTCAATATTATAATGTTTCTTCCATGAAATGGAATAGGGTTTCATCTGGTTTTGTGGGTTATTTTTGGTAATCTGAAACTCCTAAAATGGCCAGCTCCTGGCCACTCCATTTATATAGCTCTGGAATTGCAACTTCTCATTATTTGAAAGATTTACAGTGGGTTTAGCTTTATACCCACTCTTCAGATTCCGCATGCTTGCTGAATCTTCTATGACAGATTTTGATGATCAAATCAGCTCAGAATTTATAAAACTTTTCCAGCAAAAAGCAGCGAGAGAAAAAGTGATGAGCCAAACGAAACAAGAGCCATAAGTGGCTTGTTTGTCTTTGTCGATTAAGATAGCAAACAGAGCTGTGGTTCTCAGAATATTTTTAGCTGAAAATGCCTTTTGTGGATGTGAGTGTTCTCATATTGTAGGGATGTTGTGAAATATGGCTTTCTTCCAGAAGCAATGTTTTTGTGGATATTCTCCAAGTGCAGCCACTTACAAACACACTGAAACAAAAAAAACAACAACTGCTGATTGAGTTTTAGGGATGTGTTTACAAATCACATGGCATAAAAACCTGTGCTGTACAGACGTTATGCACACACACAAATACTCTCCTCACCCTTGTGTAGGACGGCATTGGCAGGTTTGTTTCCCGCGAGAGACTCTTTGCTGAGGTGTTGGTGTGATTCTGCCAGACACTCCACCTCAGCAAAGCGTGCATTCAGGGCCATGGCCGGGTGAGTGGGGTCCTGTGTCATGTTAAGGTACGCCGCCCGACGCAGCTGCTCTTCAATCACCAACGCTTGCTCTAAAAGCTGAGAGAACAACAAAGACAAAGATGGAAAAAGAGGAGAAAGCATAGAGTGAGAGAGACAGTGTTGAGCAAAACATTAAACATTCTATTCAAAAGAGGAGAATAAGTGGCGGAGAATAAGAAGAGTGAAAAAAAAGAAAAGTAAATAATAAAATTATGTAAAGATTGAAACAGTGAAATAGAAGGAGATAAGACGGAGCATGTAATAAATGGGAATAAAAGGCAAAAAAAATTCCAAGGCAGGCAACAAAAAAAGAGAAAAAGATTCATTTATACACATAGAGTTAGGGGGAAAAGCAAAAAGCAAAAGTGGGATTGTAGCCAGGAAATATATATTATATATATTTGAACCTCCAGGATGAAGCTGACAGAGAAGAATTGAAATGGAAAAAAAATTCTCTTTAAGTGAGATTTATAAGGAAACTTAAGCAGATAATAAGTACATTATGCAATAACTATAAGGATCACACTTGCCATTGCATTTTGCATTATACAAGCAAGAGAGAGACAGAGAGAAAGGTCGAGAAAAAAGAAAGAATGAGGATGTAGAGAACGGGATATGAAACATGTAATGGAGCAAAACAGCGGAAAAAAAAAAGAGAGCTTGCGTTGCACAACAGTTTGTGTCAGCATGTTGCGTGTGCATGTGTCATCACACTTTATGATAAGGAATTAATTCAATTCTCAAATAAACCAAAAATATTTACAGAATGACTACTGTTAGAGTAAATGAGGTACAGGGTATTAGGGTCATTTTAGAGTAAGAAATATCCTCATAAGGACAGTAAGTAACGTGTACAGTCGAGTGACTAATTAAAAGCTGTTATGCTGTAGAAGGCTTTGTGCTGGCTTGATTTGGGTCCACCTGACACCTTAGAGGGAATCTCTGTTAAACATCCTAGCATTGTGTCTCAAATATGTACGTACTATTCTAGACTGCTACTGAGTACTAACACTAACCGATTTTCTGATTAGAGTTAGTGTTCGAATTTTAAAAACCTCTCATGTAGCCTTCCAACCTACCAAAAGTTTTTTTATTATTATATATATATATATATATATATTTTTTAATAAACCAATCTTCTGTATTTTCTAGATTAGTTCTGGTACCCCTGTGCTGCTATGGCCTTTACAGTCACCAGATCTCATCCCAATATTTTTGGGAGATTCTGGACTGATGAGTCAGACAGCACTCACCACCACCAATGTATAGTTCCAGTTACTTCTCTCTGTGCCAAGGCGCATTGAAGCTATTCTTGCATGAGCCTTACTAAGACACTTCATGTTTCTTCCTTGAATTTCTCACCCATCTCTATGTGTGTGGTTATGAAGAGTCATGCTTACTCATCATAATGTAACCAAAATAACATGCTGACGTTCAAGTATATTGCAGTGACTGACATAATGTTGACTGGCAAACTTTTCTGAACACTAGCAAAGCTTTATGTTCACCTTAAACCTCCTGGCCAGGAACTTGTTCTTCATCTCCAGGAAGTTGCCCTTGTTGGCTTGGGACTTGAACGGCTCATTGACGATGGCAAACTGGGGGTCGTTCTGAATGTCCTGCCATCTAGCATAGCCATGACTGTTACGAGTCAAGGGTTAAGATTTAAACCTGATTCTGATGGGCATAATATATGCTCTGAATCTGAGCGATCAATATTCCGATGACATCTACACAGCTACATAATTATATTCTCCCACATTAAAAGCCATTACGTTTAGTTAAACATGGCTCCATGTGACAGAAATGTAGATGACATATGGTTAATGAACTGATTTTAAGGCTATGTCTCTAGGTCAGTGATACCCAACCATCTGCAAGGATACAGTACGATTCCGGCCAGCAGCCAGAAGTCATGCCGCCGATGCCAGATCTCATTCATCTTCCCAGATGAGATTGCTGCTCGCTCCTCATTCTGCCACAGCGTGTGCAACTCTACAAACAGGCCAACAGATATACGATGAGAAAATGTATGTAATACTATACTGAAATGAGAAAAAATATCCAAAGTGAACCACACAGCTGCACATTACCACTGATTTTTTTTTTTCAGTGCAACCACTGATAAACTTTCCATCCTTATAAACCTGCCTATGCTTATTTTGTCAGAATATGTGCAGCTCCACTCCAAACTGTATTGACACTGAGCCAGTGTTTGTGTAAAATGTTTTGCCAGCACTGGGGCACTGTGTATAAAAGCTCATGCTGCGCTCAGGTTCTCCAAATCATCTCAGCGTTAAATCTTAACCAACACAGAATGGACTCTTAACAGTGTGTGCTTAGATGCTTGGAGCAAAAGTCACAGCAGAGCTGCACATCTACAAAAATATTTACAGAATACAGAATGGTCTTATCTGTGCAAAGTCCTACTCGTGTACACAACAGTTTGTCTAAGCAGTCAAACCTGCCACACGTCTGTGTTAACAAGATTTGCCCTGCTGAAGAAGATTTAAAATTAGGAGCAGTGGATAATAAACTTGTGCAGTAAACTCTGGTTTCTACCTGTAAATCCTCCATCTGCAATGTTGAACATGAACCGTGGACGCTCAGTTGGTTTGCCATTCCCCTTGGCTGTTTCCTCCTTCTGCCCTTTGACCTCTTTCCCAGCATCCTTTTCCATCTTGCCCTCATCTGCAGCCAGATAGTAATATAAATGATAGTTTTATAACAGGGAGGTCAAAAATGGTAATGATAAGAGACAGAACTCTCCAGCATTCACCGGTCTTAACATCCTGCACTTGGCCTTCTGCTTTCTCCTTCTTTTCTGCTGATTCTGGGGCAACAGGTGTCTCCTCGATTTTTTCTTTCTCTTCCATGACTTTTTCACCTGTTCCTCCCTTTTCACTCTTCTCCGCTTTCTCTGCTGCTGTAACAACAATTAGAATGACAACTACTTTTGGCATACAGCTCTGACATCCAATCAGTTTCCTTAAAGGAATATTCTATCTAATGCATCTACAGTGAAGACCATAGAATAGACAATTTCAACACGTTGGCCTGTACTGAAAACTGAAAAGTATCCTTGTTTACTTATAAGGAAAATATTGGGACAGTTGTTGGACTCCAATAAACATTTATGCAAGGTTTTTTTTTTCTCCAAGAATGTGTTCTGGGCTGGATCATCCAATGGGCATTATGGGCATGGGCCCAGGGGCCCTTGCACACATGGGGCCCAAGTGAGGGGAAGAAAAAAAATAGTTTCTTTTCTTTTCTTCATTTCCGAAAACAGGGGGCAATGTCTGGTTGGGCCACACAATATTAAAAAAGACACACGCTACTTAAAAAAAAGTAGCTTTTCGACCCAAGTTTGAATCCGCCTTTTGCTGGACTCACTCTTCTCCCTTTTCCCCTCACATATCAAATCGGAAAGGTGTTTATTTTCAATAAAAATGAGGAAAATATTTGAAAAGTGGAGATAAAGTGCCTAAAGACTGATTAATAATAAAGTGTTTATCGATTAGGGGTAGGTGTAGGGAGGACTTTATTTTCCCAATAAGGTGGCATCCATTTAAGAATTTTAATACATAGTCATTTACACTCTATGTTATTACTGCATCCTGTTAATGTACAACAATACTGAGGTGCAAATAGAATCTGCCACTATTTATTAGTATAAATAGCATCTAACAACTGTTTGCACTTATTGCAAAGAACGGCTACTTTTATATAGTGCAAATATAATATATTGCTATGTTAATATAGCATATCGCTAAGAAAATGCTGCTATTGTAACTTAGTGTAAATAGAACATATCGCTATTTTCACTTGGTGTAAATAGCCGCTGCCTTCAGATAATGACACCATGTATAATCAATAAAAAGCATGCTGATATTTTTAAAATCTAAACAGAATGATATAATTGGTCAAGTGCAAGGGGGGCCTACAAGACAATTGTGCCCAGGGGCCTTTGAATTCTTAGTCCGGGCTTGAATGTGTTCATGGATTTTCAAACATATTCAGAAATTACACTTTAAAATATATACCCATATATTTACTTGAGTTTATCTTTTGAATTTTTATTTCTACTCTCGACATTTCTAAATAATACATCACTAAATTTCTCTATAATCATATACTTGTAAAGTCATGAGGTGACTTTTTAGCATTAGAGAGCTCCAAGGAATTGAACAAAATTCCTGCAAATCTAACCTTTAACGGATGTGACAGTAAGAATGAGAACTAAGTCAGCTGGTATTGTGACAGCTAGCTATTAGCAAATAGTTTGTGTTGTCAGAGTTATCGTGTGAGCTACTGAGAGTTTAGGAATAAAACTGTTGTTCCTTGGTTACAGGGGAACTAATTTTCCATCAGTTACTAAAATCAGTGTGTGGTCTTTTTCTTTTGTGAACCTTTCTTGTACTTTTACTTTCCTACTTTAAGTAATTTTAAGAGTGTTTACATTTACCAGGGAATTTATTAAGATGAATAACTACATTTCTAATTGTGAAAGGAATTTGGGGTTTTTTTTTTTTACCACCACTGGTGACTTGTTTTTAACTGAACAACTGCCCTTAGTCTTCCATTATATGTGGGCTTTGAGTAAAAGTTTTTTTTTTCTCAGTACAGGCAAATGTGTTAAAATTCTTGTTCACATGTGATGGATAGAGATTTTTAATTATTTTTTTAAACTAGAGTATTCTTTTATTGATACCATGCAGTGTGGTTTTAATGCACATGGCAACTCAGTCTACCTTGCTTCTCATCTTTGACTGCAGGGAGTTCTGATGAGGATTCTTCCTTCATTTTTTCAATACTAGCCTCTTTCTTAGGGTTCTCCTCCTCTCCACCCTTCTCTTTCCCACACTTTGACTTTGGTGAGGGTGGCATGGTGTCGGAAGCTTCTTTTGATTTGGAGTCTCCTGCACTTGCTCCTGTGACTCCTTCGGATGGCTCTGGCTTTTCACTGGGTGCAGTATCTTTTTCAGTCTCCTATAGTGAGAGACAGAAAGAGAACATATCTCACAATGCTAAATACACACACATGCACAGACACACAAAACCACAAGGGCAACCAGTCCTTCACTCCTATACTTATTTACACACCCACACACTTTACCTCTTTAGATTCTGTACTGTCTGGGTTTTCTCCTTCTTTCCCCTCGCTCCCCTTCTCCTTCTCTTTCTCTTTCTCTGCATCAGTCAGGCTCTCTCCCTCTTCTCGTTCTCCCTCCTTTCCAATCTTTTCTGGTTTCTCAGGTGGAGAGGGTGTGGCTACAAAGGCACAAACCAAAATCTTGTCATGGGTCTTCAAGTGTCTGATTTTGTATGCACGGTCATCATGTTTATATGCAGGTCATGTTTGGGCATACAGGCCTCTCTGAAACTACTGGAAATGGCAAGGCCAATTCATTAGCTTTTGCTGTAGACTAAAGACATTTGGGTTTGCTTTTGTGCAATGCCTCTGATTGATTTCCCCTCTTTTCTCAGCTTCAAAGCGGCTTGCTTTTCTTCAAAAGGTTTTGATGTTGGCTTATCCTTTTTAACAACAAATGCAGTCTTCACAGGTGATACTGAAGGCTAAAACTAAGAGCAGATGTTCAGAGCTTACTTATTGTTTAAACAATCAGGACTAACAGGACACACCTGGGTAACAAGAAACACCTGTCAGTCACATGTACCAATATTTTTGCTCGCCTAAAAATTGGGTGGTCTGATACAAAAGGTTTTATGTTTTATGTTGTTTAACACATCTAGATGTAAATACCAGGAAATAAAAGCTGAAATCTTAAACTCTCGTCTCATAGCCACATTTTGATCTCAAACCCAAGTGTCTTTGGTGTACAGCACAAACAAATGAGTTGGCCTTGCTGTCCTAATAGTTTCGGAGGGGACTGTATGTGCTTTCCATGGGTAGGTTTATGAGTTACTAGGGCTGCACAAAATATCATCTGTTAATCACTATCAGAATATTGGCCTTTATAATGATGACAAAAGTGCACAGGCTATCCAGCTGTCCAATCTGAAAGAGCCAAAATAAAAAAAGGCTTTCTATAATTTGCTGAAATGTAACCATATATAATAAGCAAGAACAGTCTGGACATCATATCACAAATGAATAGCATACAGTTCAGTGCTGGATTTGCTCATTACAGTCTCACTCTACCCTCTTGTGGACAAATACTACAACTGTACTTTTGTGTTTAGGTGTGACTGTGAGAGTTTTTCTACTGATTAAGAATTTCCATCTGAATTGCTAGTGACAGTGTATGTGCGTGATGGTATGCTGTATGTGTGCATGTATTTGTCTGTAAGCACTACACATGGACATGGACGTATTTCTTATGCGTGCGTGTGTGTGTGTGTGTGTGTGTGTGTGTGTGTGTGTGTGTGTACCTGGCTTTGAAGTGCAGGGTGTGTTGTTGCAGCTCTGTTCTGGAGTGGGTGTAGCTGTTTTAATGGCAGGTGAGGAAGCTCTTGAGGATTTCTTGGAGTCCCCAGTGACTTCAGGCTTCAGCTCAGGCATACTCCATTTTCCATTAATGTGTTCAAATTCCTGAACCTGCACACACCAGCACAGGAAGCACCTCTGTCTTTAACATTTCTGGAAATTCCATTATTTGGCTAGACGTCTCAGCTGTTTCACTGTTTGTTTTCCACATATTTCTTACTGCCTTTTTTTTTTTTCATAGAAGCATAGAAGCAAAAAAAAAAAAAAGATTTCAGCTATTGCTAGCCATAAATGTAGCACTGCACAACAGTGACTAAAATGATAATCACAAGTGTTTTGCTTACCATTGAAATCATGGTTATTTATCATAATTACTGAATTTTAGCATTTTTAATCAATAGAAAATAGGATACTATTTCATATTGTACATTAAGAGTCTATATTACTGTGTACAAAATAAGCCTGTGCCTTAATAACATCGAATGAGTCATTTTAAAATGCTATATATAAACTTATAAACTATGTATAAACATCTATTAATCCATGCACGCAAACAAGTAATATGATTAACATTGCTTTCCTTAATGGCACAGTATATCATTTCACAGTAATTCATTGAATTCTCCTAATATAGGTCCTAATATGGGAAATATAATTGATCCTAAATAAACAAGATGGACCTTTTTTTTCACCAGGCTCATGACTCCGATGCGGGTCAGCACAGGTTGCCTGCACAGACCTTCCCTGGGCACGCCATCGGCAAATGTCTCTGAGCCATCAGCTACCGGCTCACACAAATGCCTCATGAAGAGAGAAACATATGCCCTGCAGACAGAGGGAAAGAGAGTGAGGGAGCACATACAGAAATGAGCAATTACTCATGTATGCACTATTCTTCTTCATCTTCCAGTCATTTCTTTGTGTTTCCATTCAGTTTTGCTTGAATTGCTGCTCATCAATGTTTCTTACTTGAACTCCTTCTCGCTTTTGCCTCGCAGGTCTCGTACCAGCCACTGGCAGGAGAAAGCATCCTGAGAAGGCATACCCCATCTCATCACCGCATTCAGGAAGGCTTTCCTCTGACGCGTGTTAAAGCCCAATACCTATACACACACAGGCAAACACACACACTAAACAAATCGTTCTGCAGTTTATCAGTGTTTTTTTTTTTTAAGTTCATTACCCAAACATGGGGTAAATTATTGTTAAAAAAAACTTAACTAGTAAAAGTCTCAAATGTATAAAGCTTCTAATAATTATTCTTAAAAATAGTTTAGAACCTACCTGAGCATAGTCAGGATAGGAAAATAATGTGCACCCACAAATGTCTTTATGAGCTCTGCATTATTAATCGCAGTAACAGGTGTGGAACATTGTGGGCACATTTACCTTTCTGTCTCAGTGCTGCCTCATTTCTGTACTATTAACAGACACTCCTAAATACTTGTCCATTTAAGAGTAAGGCTAAAAAATGTTTAGTACGTTGCTCTTATTTCGTGTACAAGATGGCGGTGCGCACGGCTACAGCGGCCTCTTCGGGACACAAAACTGTTCACCGCATTTTATATATTTTTCCTATTTATGTGAATTGTTTAATTTTGTGTGATTCTGTGTACCTTATGGTATTACTGTCTGTATTTATTGTCCATATATACTGTTCAGTCCTCATCAATGTCTACTACATGTTGCACATTAGTTTCCTGAAGGACCTGTGTTTCGTTTTTATCCATTGCCATGCGATGTGCTAAAAATAAAGCTGATTTTGTCTTTATTCTTAGGCCTAATTGTAGGAATAAGTTTCTGATTTTCTGAATTCTTAGCCACTTTAGACCAAGATTTTACTCACATTAAGCTCACATTAGATTATACACACATAAAGCAAGAGTTGTTGTGTATATTGGCTCCTCAAGCTCATCAAGTGATCACAGTCAAAAATAGCCAAAACATAATAACAGTCTGATGTTCGCTGAAGTTGAATTTTAGAGTTGCGTAATCATGTGAAATTATACACAAAGGCCCTTCAGTGGCAGGTCAGGAACTCGACATAACAGCTGCAACCAATGTGTTTAAAAAGAGCAGACACTTTTACCTCAAGGTTGCCACCCACTCGAGCCAACAGAGGAGGCAGTGGTTTATCCTTTTCATTTCTGATCTGCCTCCGAGACTGCCTTCGACCTGCAAGAGGAAGCGACAGTTACCAAAAGTCTGTTCAAAGCATTACTGTGCGTTTATTTATAATATCAACAGCACACACTGCAAGGACCATCGCTGTTCACATCAAAGCCTCTGTCTGTTCACTCAGTCCTTCTATAGGAGTCTGTGCACATGCTTGCTTTCCTCACCTTCTGGCCTCTCATCAAAGTCCTCATCCTCCTCCTCAGATCCCACAGAGTATTCGGACTGGTTGTCTGAGATATCAGCATGCCACTCTGAAACCGCAGACAGCAGGGTCAGCCACACATTTACACATACACGTCCAACAGCCTGCCTGCTCTCACTTTATATGAGGTCTAGCTAGCAGCTCAGGTAATACAGCACCCTGGACTCAGAGCTATTTAATCGCCAAACATGGTAAATTAAAATAAAATTAATACTTGTACTTTTACTCAATTACATTTCCACAGAGAAAGACATAGATTTACCTGTTTACATTTTCATTTAGATCTTTAAAGAACTCTTTATACATGTCAAAGTATATGAATGAAATATTTGTCTTTTCTTTTATTTGGCAAATTGTGTTTCTGTGCATTCTAAATGTATTTGTTAAAGATGTAAATCAAGTGATATTACTTATGGAAAGCTTATTATGGATTAAAACAAGTGAGAGTGATTTTTTGGATTTTATCCAATTTCATATGAATGAAGTTAGAAAGAAAAGATATGAACACAAACCCCATAATTTAGAAATACTTCACTTTCAGTTAAGTCTTAATCTTCTGTTTTTAACTGAGTAATACAATACCATACTCTCACTTCAGTATAGTTTTTCTGTCATTTCCGGCCTGTTCAGGTACTAACAGCAGTTTCTAATGCCTACAAAGCCAGTAATGTAAAAAACACACACACAACTAAACACACACGTTTAAAACAACAAAATATGTCACAAATCTATCAAAATACTAAATACTATAGCAGATGTATTGGACCAATAACAAAACATACCTATACTTGGTTATTGTTGTGAAACCTTTGAAAAATACTGACTGGAATCATTCATTTAAGCCAGCTACTGCAAATCTTGGCAGTCTTGGGCCTAAGGAAAAATTCTGGGTAAAAGCTGAGAGTAAGGCCTTCAGTATGTGTTGGAAGGACACATCAATGGCGTTAATTCAACAAAAGGGTAAAGGCAAAAATACTACTCTCAGTTTGAGGTCTTGATAAAGTTCCTGCGTAGCTAACATGGTAAATCATTACGCCGAGGTAACGGTATCAAGACTCTTCTCTGTTCTGGCACCTAGGTTGTGGAATGAACTCCCCCTAGATGTCCAAACAGCTGAGTCACTGGCAGTCTTCAAACGATGTCCAAAGACCTACCTCTTCTAGAAGTACTTAAATTAGTACTTTAATTAAAAAAAACAATGGCTGAAGAAAACCTTCCAGGGTTTGGGACTGGTCAATTGTATACTGAGGTGTGTATGTCCTATATGCAGAGGTACCTTGATCCTCCTGTGCAGCATCATTGTAGTTGACCTGTTTGCGGACTCTCTTGCCCTTGCCCAGGTTGCGGGCCAGATCCTCCTGCTGCTGCTCATAATGGTGCCGGAGAAGCTTCTCCCAGTAATCTGGGTCTACATTCTCCTCCTGCTTAATGATCTCTCTCTCAATCTCTTCAATCTGCAAAAACACATGCACATATACACACACATACACACATACACACATACATAATAGGATAAGAAACCTAGAAATCAATCTTGACTGGTATTATAACTTTCCATTCTTATTGGCTACTTCACTCCTTTTTAGTGTTTCTTCGACATTCTTTTCTTCCCTTCACCTCTCTCACCTTGTCATCCTCTCGGACTGTGTACTGGGCTACTTTGAAGGAGCTGAGGTACTCATTCATATTCTGCATGTCCGTGTCATCAGTGGCATCCTGACTCCGGTCCAGCAGACGTTCAATGGCGGCATTATCATAGTGAATTACGCTACTGTCATCGTCCTTATTGTCTCCCGCTGGACACACACACACACATATGCATACACACACACAAGGACACAATTTTGGGAATGATGTGCAGTCAATACAAGAATGTAGTGTGCATCTCAAAAAATGTCCTTCCATTTCATTCACAAATTTGTTTATCCATCCATATATTAATTCTTTACACTCTCACCTTCAGTTTCATCCTTGAAAAGCTCCTCGGTCCCGAACTTGAGGATGTCATCCAGCTCCTGTTTGGACATGGAGCCAGCTTTGGAGCCCAGCCCTGGCCGAACCACCAGGTGGGTCAGCATCATCTTACGCTTGGCTACCTGGGTAATCCGTTCTTCAACAGACGCACGGGTCACAAACCGATAGATCATCACCTTATTTGCCTGACCAATCCTATGGGCCCGACTGAAGGCCTAAGCGAGAGAGAGAAAGAGAGAGAGAGAGAGAGAGACATTTAGACAGAGGGACAGATGGAAAGAGAGAGAGAGAGAGAGAGAGAGAGACATGTAGACAGAGGGACAGATGGAAAAAGGGAGAGAGAGACATGTAAACACAGGGACAGGTGGATGTAAATAGATGAGTTGGTTCTTCACTCTGACATGGTATGATTAGTTGTCAGAGCTGTCAAACGTTCAAATACAACACATAATCCAGTCATATACTGTATACCTGTATATGTCTCTTTAAATGCCAAAGCATCATAACTTAGTAAAGTCCAGTTAGGGATATTAGCTAATCTGTCTCTTCTTGCCTGTGTGTGTGTGTATGTGTGTGTGTGTGTGTATATTCACATGTGTGCATGTGTACTTATACCTACCTGAATGTCATTGTGAGGGTTCCAGTCAGAGTCAAAGATAATGACAGTGTCTGCAGTTGCCAGATTGATTCCCAATCCCCCTGCCCTTGTAGACAGAAGGAAACAGAACTGAACTGCACCTGGAGCTGAAATTAAGAGAAAAATCGTAGATATTAAATTTATGTTGTACTATACCTGGATCAGACAGGCAGTAGGAGAGGGTTATGGTAATAATAAATTCTTACATTAGGATTCTGCATCGATGAAAGAAATGAGATATGACGTTCAAATAGACTTAAAAAATGTTCACTGTATCAAAGAATTATAATAGCTTTCAAACTTTAATTACTACGATGAGCGAAAGTTATAGACTATTAATAGCAGTTTTTAAAAAAGCTTTTAAAACAGCAAGTGATGAAACCAGAAATGCCTCAACATACGTAAAGGACTTTCATATGCTTTTATATAATCCCTAGATAGGGTTGATGCAGATTTCATGATACTGGCCTGACCTTTATTCTTTGGTTAGACTGGGATTATGATTTAGTCTATAGTTACATTAAAACATGGTTCTCAATACAGAAAACCAGTCATAAACAGAGGATGCATTAGAGAAATTCTCACCATTAAATCTGTCTATGGCTTCCTGTCGCAGTGCTCCAGTGATTCCCCCATCAATGCGCTCATACTTATAACCCTCATAGTCCAGGAAATCCTCCAGCAAATCCAGCATCTTAGTCATCTATTGTGAACATGACCATTAAAATGAGAGAGATGATGCTCCTGCTCTGTGTACACTACTGTGTGTGTGGTAAGTCGTAATGTAGAAGATGTATATTATAAAAATCATATCTGTGTTCACCTGAGAGAACACAAGCACGCGATGGCCCTGCTCTTTCAGTTTTCTCAGCATCTTCTGCAGCAGCATCAGTTTCCCAGAAGCCTTTGTGAGGCTAATCCCCTCATATGTTCCACTTGGTGACTTTGGAGCTTCCTGTAAGGCACACACAGCATCAGTGATGTGCCTTTTCCATATTATTAAAGAAAGAAACTGTAACTGTTGCTGAAAATGTTCAGTCATATAAAGCAATTTAAAATGGCCAGAAGCCCAAACTACATAGACATTTGCCATCGTTTAATACTCCTTTTTGAGAAGATAGTCTCATACAAATTGACCAACAGTGCAGTATTCATTTAAGACACAAGATGGCAGCACTGTTTACTGCTATCACTATTTTTTACAAAAAAATTCAAGACAAAAGAATACATTTATATTTATTTATTTGACAGGCCGTTTTATCCAACTAAGATATGATGGAATCCAAGTAATTAAGAGTTAATGGTGTCTCAAGGTGTCTGGCAGCTTTGGGATTAATCTTTTTTACTAGCTCTGAGCTTCAACCACTGAAGTACCACTGCTCCAAAGGACACCAGCTGATGGAGACAGCGCTGGAATTTTAACTCAAGATCTTCTGTTTACAAAGCAGTAGTGATAGCACTGTATATATATATATATATATATATATATATATATATATATATATATATATATATATATATACCTTGTGAAGGCAACAGGAAAGTATTAGAAATTACTGTGTGTATGTGAGATTCATTAGGATAACTGTGATAAATAAGTAGTGGTAATTGTGTAGGTCTCACCATGGATGCGACAGGAAAGAGGTAGGGGTGGTTGCAGCATTTTTTCAGGTCCATCATGATGTTGAGCAGAGAAACCTGGTTCCCTCCTCCCTTTGAGTTCAGTGCCTCAAAGTTCCGTGTCAGGATGAACTTGTAGTATTTTCTTTTTAGAAACAAACAAACAAATATACAAAGCTTATTACCGAAATTCATTTTTGCTCACTTAACTTTTGCACCCTATTTTCCTTTGGTTCTCCTACCATACAGTTGCAAGCTGAAATCATATAGGTGAGCCAACCCTGAAGTAGTCAAGGTGAAACTTTAAATGTAAGCATATGCGTTACAGTGCAAAATGCTTGTCTCGTATGCAAGAATGAAATATGGCTGAGAGAAACACCAACAGCTTTCTTTCATTATTGGTCAAACTGGCCAAAATCATGTCAAGCAGCTCTAAAGCTTGAAATTTTTAGGCAGCAATCAAACTCAACATCTGGAATTTTGTTTGTACCAATTTATCAGTAACTCTTTTTACGTCAATATTGCCAGGTGCCTAAAGTGGAGAGCTTCTTGCTTATCGTTTGTGTGCAGTGAAAAAAAAGCATTCAAATGCTGCCAGGTCTGTGGATGTTCTGTGTACATCACTGGCAACATTTTTAAATGTGTCTAGTTATTGGTCACATTCTCAAGCCTAAAAATGCATTGCATGACTCCAGTGAAAGAACGTCTCGCTAAGAAGTGGAATGGGGCCTCGGGACTTGACATGCACTCAACCAAAGAGTGAGGGAGATTAGTCAGCAACTAGAAAACTAGTCCAACAATCTGCTTTATAAACAACAAATAGCTGATTGCAGCTTTATTGGCATGTATTGTGAAAATGAGCAAGTTGAATATTACATACATGCCTCAAGTGTTCCACTCACAATTACAGAAACCACTTACGTCTCCTCTAGCAAAAAATAATTCTCAGAAGATATTAAAAGAGATGGAGTTCTTCAAGGAGGAGTGGTCCAGGATTCCTTTATAATGGTCTGCAACTTTGTTAGACATTTCAGAAAGAGGCTCAGTGCTTTACAGTGGGAACTTTACCAAATTTTGACTACACTGATATCAATCCTTTTCCTCCACTGATATGTGACGTGCAGCCAGCCACCATATCTTTTCAAAACTGCTGCATCACAAGGCAGCTGAAGACAGTTTGGAGAAAAGCACTCTTTGTTGTCTTCCACATATAGACCCCCATGACTGGCTTGTGCTGCTTTGATTGACAGGGGAGAAAATACACCATAACTCCCACTCAAACAGCCTGGCCAATTTTATTCTCTTGGGTGGCTATGGTGTTGTCAGGGTTTGAACTCTCGAGCTCGCGACAGTAGGGTGAACACTTTTCTGTTGCACTGCTTAGCAGCACATGACACTAATTTTAAACATTAGGCCTACATTTTGCTCATTTTAATGAAAGGTGCCAATAATGCTGGACAGTATATTCTTGTACCACAAAGCATTTCAGCATTTCTTTTGAGTCTGTACACACTGCACAAGTCATCTTAGCAAGTGAAAATATCCGGAGTATAATTAAATGCATCTAGTATTTCTTATTATAAGATTACAATAAAAAAATTATATAATTAAACCTATTTCTAGACATTATTACTCATTTCAAGATTTTCGTTTCCTTATTCTATAGGCAGATAATTTTGCTTCTTAATAGAAAGAAATGCTTAAAGACTTTTTCAAGCTTGAAATGAGTACAAATGGCTTCAGAATCTTATATTTGATTTACTGTAATCTTAAAATATGAAATAATAGATACATTTGACTATATTCAAGGTATTTCCACTTGCTAAGATGTCATTTTTTGCAGTGCATGACAATAATAGAAAATGCCATCTTGTATCTTGCCTAGCTCTATAACCCCACATCCCTTTGTGTTCTCACTGTTCTCTCACTTCTGCATAGGGCTGAGCTCCACACGCACAATGAGCTCCGTTTTAGCCGGCATGTTCTTAAACACGTCCGCCTTAAGCCGTCTCAGCATGTGTGGCCCCAGAAGATCGTGCAGCTTCTTGATCTGGTCCTCTTTGGAGATGTCCGCAAACTCCTCCAGAAAGCCCTCCAGATTACTTCAGACACAGAGACAGAGAGACAGACTGAGCTCTGTGAATCTGTTTGTGTGTGTGTGTGTGTGTATGTGTGTGTGTGTGTGTGTGAGTGAGAGAGAGAGAGAGAGAGAGAGAGAGAGAGAGAAACACATGTGTGTTCTTTCTCACTTGAAGCGGTTGGGCGTTAGGAAATTAAGCAGGTGAAAAAGCTCTTCCAGGTTGTTCTGAAGGGGTGTGCCTGTTAGCAGCAGTTTATGATCAATCTTATAGTCATTCAGTCGCCTGAAAAACTGACAACACACACACATATACACTCAGCAAGATTTTTATGCACTCTGGTCACTTCAACTGAATTTTTATAATCCTAAACAATAAATACACATAAATACAAACTACAGCCACAAACATGCACACAAAATACCGGTACCTTGGACTGATTATTTTTGAGACGGTGAGCTTCATCCACCACTAGACATGCCCAGTCGATGGATTTCAGGGCAGTCTGGTCAATAGTCACCAGCTCATAGGACGTCAGCAACACATGGAATTTAATTGGAGCTTCTCTCTGGGATATAGAAAGAGAAAAAGTCATACAAAAATGTCATCTACCTTCCTAAATGTCATCTTTATTATTAGTAGTCTGTGTCCTTTTCTCAAACCCTTTTTGTCTTACCACATGTCCTTGGTCTATTCTCTACTAATCTGATGTCTTTAACTGTTGAAAATCTCATTACATAACAACATGTAGGTGCATAAATATTATTTATTGTGGAATTATGAGCGGATTTTAAGCTGTGTGTCAACCTAGCTACTGCTGTTAAAGTTTATTTGAAGTACATCAGGAGTTTGTATACATGTGCCAAACATCTCATACATTTCAGACTCATGCAGGTGCCTAAACCTCTCGATAGCAAGGAAAAAATTTCACGTCAAGATTAACAGGAAATTAGCATATTCTTTTTTCCTGTCTCCTTCTCACCCTTAGTTTGAAGGCTTTCTTCCCTCCTTTCACGGCAGTGTCGTCAAAAGAGAACTCGTTCTCACGGATGATAGCTCTACTGTCTTTGTCTCCTGTGTATGTGACCACGTAAAAGTCGGGAGCCCACATCTCAAACTCCCGTTCCCAGTTGATGATAGTGGAGAGCGGGGCGCTCACCAGGAACGGCCCCTTGGTGTGACCCTGAGCAGTGATAAGAGGGAGCAAAGACATAAAAACACTACAGGGGACTGGAGATTGAATTACACCGTGCAAAAAAGAATTTCTTAGCAAGTGAAAGCATCTTCAGTAAAGGAAAATAACGGAATAATAATAAAAGAAAAAGACGATTAAGACTATTTCTAGAAACATTTACTAATTTGAAGCTCAACCCTGTCTTATTATATTGGCAGATAATTTAGCTTTGGGTTTGTAAAGTTACCACAGACCCTGGTAACTTGATGCAGCATGTTTTAAATACCGATTTGTAGTAAACATAATACTGGCAACAACTTAAACCACATATAACAACATATAGCTCATTGGGCACTTTTAAATGATTATTCAAATGATTATTATATGATTATGAATAATTAATTGAATCCGATGGCTGATAGAAGAAGTTTAGAAATTTAGAAATGCTATTGGCCTACAAACTATTGTCTGCTCAGTGTAGAAAAAAACAGTCCTAATGCATCCTGGCTACTACTGAAACGCTCCACAGCTGTATCTGGTGTAAATACACATAATGATTATTATGGCCACTTATTTTAATGCGTATGCATTAAAAGAGGTGCAGAAGCTGTGCGTTTCCAGATACATGTTGAAAAAGTGATAAGGCTCTTACTGCCTCATAGACCATTACCTGTGCCTCACTACACCAACTAAAAAGACAGCATGGCAGACACACCTCTTTAAAGAGTGAGTAGAGAAAGACAATGGTCTGGATAGTCTTGCCCAGGCCCATTTCATCAGCCAGGATGGTATCGGTGCCCTGAGCCCAGGAGAAGCGCAACCAGTTGAGACCTTCCAACTGGTAGAGGTGCAGAGTTCCCCCTGTTACTGTCACAAAGTCCGGCTGCTCCTCATACTTTATCGTGGGCTGGGTGAGTTACAAGGGAAGAGGGTTTTTTTTTTATGAACAAAGGTGTTTTGTGATAATTCATCATCAAATATTGAGTACAGCTGAAGAAAAGGGAAAGCAGCACTGGCCTGCCAATGGCTCTTACTCACATCATTAACAGGCGTGCCAGGAGCTTCATCATTCTCCTCTTTTCTCCTCATCTTCCTTGGCTTATCTGGGTCCTCTTTCATCACCTCCTCTCTATGAGACCCAAAAGAGACTTAGTGTCAAGGGTTCACTAGCTAATAAACACATACTGACAAAATCTTATAAGCTGTCAACTAACTAAATTTTTAATATGTATATTGGTATTCCAATACACACAGTATATAACAGTATATACACACTCCTGGCTGGCTCGACTCTCTATGTGAATTTCCAAATAGGATGAATAAAGTGATCCATCCATCCATGATCCAAGTTAATACAAAAATTATGAGTAAAAAGTATAAGCTGTCTCTATACAGGACTTATGAGTTTTAGATTTTTTTACTTCATTGGTACCTGTGTCTCCAGTAAGCTGCCTTATGGATGCCAAACTCTGGGATGTCCAAGTCGTCTCTTTCCCATGTACACTGATCATAAGTTAAGTCTCTCCACTTCACCAGGTAGTGGTAGTTCCCCTTCTTATCCACACTGCGGAGACAGACATGAACACACAAACACAAAACAACATTGGCAGAAGTCTTTTAATAAACATTATTAATGCATCATAAAGCATATGAACACAACAGTCATTATACTACATTGCATAAAACGAAACTCACCTGTGGTTAATTATTCTGTGTACCATCATCCATTCTGGTTTAATGCCATAGCGGTAGTACTTCTCCTCTAAGATAGCGTATTGAGGGTCTTTGGCCCGTCGTTTCTCACTTTTCCCAGAATCCTCCTCTCCTCCAGAGCCATAGTCCAGACTAGGTGGCTCATCCATATCAGTTTTCCTTTGGTAGTTACGGAACATCACAGAGTGAAAGATCTCCAGCTGAGGACAGAAGGACAAGGAAAGGGAATAGATGCAGACTTTGTTCTTCAGTGTCAAACCATATATACAGCTAATTAATAGACCACTGTAATTTTTTCTTAAATCTACATGTATGGCAGCGTTCCATTCCAGTGTCTGTTGAATTCCAACACAGGCACACCTAAATCTACTGAATGAGGTACTGATTAGGTGATCAGCTGAACCACATCTTATTTAACAAGGAAAAGTATAAAAACCACTGCAGTGGTTATCACTATCCTCTTGCAGTAGGACCAGCTGGATGGCAAAGACAGTGCTAGTAGTACCTCAAAAGTAATTGGAATAAAAAAATAACTATTGACCATGCCAAAAGAGTTGAAAAGGAAAGTTCTGAGTGTGGAAAAGAAGGGTTCAATTCTGGTTTTACAGGCAGAAGGATACAGTGAGCTACAGGTTGCTTCCATCCTTAAAATTTCAAAGACAGCGGTTCATAAGAACAAGGTCAAGTAGCAGACATTGGGGACAACAAAGCTACAGACCGGCAGAAGGCGAAAATGACTCTCCACTGACCGGGATGACCGCCAACTCATTCGAATGTCACTCAACAACCGTAGAATGACATCAATTGACCTACAAAAAGCATGGCTAACGGAAGCTGCACAGCGAGGATCATTCGAAACAGGCTCCTAGGGGCAGGGCTGAAATTGTGCAAAGTTAGAAACAAGACCTTCATCAGTGAGAAGCATCGAAGAACCAGGCAAAAGACAATAAGGATTGGACCGTAGACTGGAGAAAGATCATCTTCTCTGATAAGTCAAATTTTCAGCTTTGCCCAACACCTGGTCGTCTAATGGTTAGACGGAGACCTGGAGAGGCCTACAGGTCACAGTGTCTCACACCCACTGTGACATTTGGTGGAGGATCGGTGATGATCTGGGGGTGTTCCAGCAAGGCTGGAATCGGGCAGATTTGCCTTTGTGAAGGACGTATGAGTCAAGCCACGTAGAAGGTTGTCCTGGAAGAAAACTTGCTTCCTTCTGCTCTGACAATGTTCCCCAACTCTGAGGATTGGTTTTTCCAGCAGGACAATGCTCCATGTCACACAGCCAGGTCAATCAAGGTGTAGATGGAGGACCGCCAGATCAAGACCCTGTCATGGCCAGCCCAATCTCCAGACCTGAACCCTAGTGAAAACCTCGGGAATGTGATCAAGAGGAAGCTGGACGGTCACAAGCCATCAAACAAAACTGCTTGAATTTTTGAGCCAGGAGTGGCATAAAGTCTCCCAACATCAATGTGAAAGACTGGTGGAGAGCATGCCAAGATGCATGAAAGCTGTGATCAGGGTTATTCCACCAAATATTGATTTCTGAACTCAGTTCCTAAGTTAAAACATTAGTATTGTGTTGTTTAAAAATGAATATGAACTTATTTTCTTTACATTATTCGAGATCTGACAACACTACATCTTTTCTTTTTTGTTCTTTTGACCAGGTCATTCAGTTGTCAAACAAATCACTCCTCTTTGTTTTTATTTTACTTTGTTTTTCCATACTGTCCCAACTTTTTCAGAATTGGGGTTGTATCTATCTATCTATCTACATATCAGACTATCTATCTATCTATCCATCTAGTATATAAAATATATGATAAGGTTGAACGACTCTTGTTTTGTCTCTCAGTCTAACCCAGTCTATTTCTCATTTACACATATATACAGTACCTGAAGTTCAGTGATCCATGTACAATGCCAGAAGGACTGTCCTGCCAACTTCACAAAGAACTCTCTCTCTGGTCGGCCTTTCATGGGAGGTGGGGGTGGAGCATCAGGTGGTGCATCTGGGGGCGGAGGAACAGGCACAGGAGGCGGAGGTTCACCCCATCTCCAGTGTAGGATCTTCTGCACCCGCCCTTTAATTGGTGGACACTGTGGAACAGACAGCAAAGTTGAGCAATGACAGCACGTATTATCATGTTCACCATCTCGAAATGCATTGCTGTTGTCATGTAACAATTTATCTTGTTCCAAAACAGTACTGTCATATCAGTTCAACTCAATTCAATATATACTAGCTCAGTTCTGCGGAACTCACTGTACATCTGGGACAGAGCCACTCGCCGTTGGGTATTTCAGGCAGTGGGGGGTTGAGGCAGTGTATGTGATAAGAGGAAGGGCAGGAGTCACAGCATAGCAGTTCTCCTCCATCTTTACACACTCTGCAGAACTCCATGTGATCATCCTCCTCTTCCTCTCCTCCTGGTCCTGGCTCCACCACCCCTCCATCATCACACTCTTCCTCAAACTCCTCAAAGTCTTCTTCTTTTGCCTCCCACTGAATCCCTTCTTTCTCCTAGTAGATAGCATATCACAGAATTACAGTATGATTTTCTCCATCAAATTAAAACAAAAAACATTAGAAAGCAAGCAAAGTAGTTTCATATGTCAAAAAATGACCAACTGTGAAACTATCTGATGCCCCTTACACCATACGACCAAATTTGCATTTATAATATGCCAAATATAAAGAGCATTCTCCAAGTAACTCATAAGCAAGGATATGATGTTACATTATTCAATATTAGCTGAGCAGGCCGTACTTTAACTTAACCTCAGTGTAACATTGACCCCAGCCTTGTGTGTGTGTGACCCCTGTATTATAGTGTCTGTTGATGTTAAATGATTTCAAAATAGATTCAATCCCTCTCCCCACCAAAAAAAGAAAAACACGAGGATACCAGATTAATTTCTATTTACATTCCTCACTCAAATAACTATATAACTTTTCTATTAATTTCAGTTAATAATAGTTACCTAATTTGAGGCTGGATAATAACTGAATAATAATGTCTAAACCATGCGAATTCATAAATTTAAATTGGACAACAGCCTAAGACAAAGAAAGATAGCAGTCAGCACTCACCCTGGTAAAGTGTTATAATCTGATTCAGTTTTCTTGACATTTTATACTATATGGCCAAAGGTCTATGAACATCTGTTCATCACACCCATATGTACTTTTTTTGACCATCTAGTCCAAAGATATAATAACCTCCTCTCTTCTCCAAAGGCTTTCCACTAGATTTTGGAGCACGGCTGTGGGAATTTCTGCCAATTCAACTACAAGAGCATTAGTGAGGTCAGGCACTGATTTTGGGTGACAAGGCTTGAAACACAGTCAATGTTCCAGTTCATCCAAATGTCTTCAATGGGGTTGAGATCAGGGCTCTGTGCAGGTCACTCGAGTTCTTCCACTCAAACCTTGGCAGACCATGTCTTCATGGACCTGAATTTGTGCACAGGGTCATTGTATTGCCTGAACATGTTTGAGCCCCTGAGTTCCAGTGAAAGGACCTTGTAATGGTACAGCATATAAAGACAATCCTATACAACTGTGTGCTCTAACTTTGTAGCAACAGTTCAGGGATGAACCACATATGGGTGTGATGGTCAGGTCTCCACATACTTTTAGCCATATAATGTGTATTAAATTACAAATACACACAGTTATAAAATGTAGCAAAGACAGACATCAGCTTCAAAGTCTATGGTGCTATGTAGGCATAGCAGATCTTCCTTATTAAGTGTAACGACATTAAAAGAAGCCTTTCTACCAGTGGTATATTTTTATAAAAACGATTTTCCAAGCTCCCCTTAAAATATGTAACACTGCACACCCACTACATAACACTTATAACTCAGGTTTTAATAAAAAATATGAACCTGTCACTCCTTTAAGCTTTTAAGCAAGCTTTAGAGGAGCTTAACTATTATGAAGGTGACTCACGCAGTGTGGGCAGCTCCACTTGCCCTCAGGAGCTTTCTCCAGCTCAGGCTCCAGACACACTAGGTGATATGCTCTGGGGCATGTGTCACACAGGATGATCTCCCCTCCCTGCTGACACACCTCACAGTAGTCCTGATGATCTGTCTCATAGCCATCACCGTCCTCATCTCCCAGAACTAAGAGAGACAGAGAGAGATAAGAGAGGGCACACAACAACAAGCTGAAAGCATGAAGTTGCTGACATCTGGAACTCATGACACTTCATATAATATAATTCATTTCTGGGGGGGTTTCATGGACCTCGATCATCTTTGAAAAAAAAACAAAAAACATCCAATATAAACAGAGGAAGTGCCACAGATCAGTGAACACACCACCAACCTTTTTTCTTTTTCTTTGCTGGTCGACCTCGCTTGTTCTTTTTCACCCGGCCGGAGCTGTCTGAGCGCACTGATGAGCTGTGGACACTCGAGTTCTCCTGCTCAGAGTCATCATCGTCCACATCTTCACTCTACATAAAACACATACACCAATACGATATCACTATAAAGAACAACCACTCACACAAACTGGAGTTTTCCTGCTTTCAGTCATTATCATGATTTTTAATTTGTCATACAGTCAACTCCAAAGTTATTGGCAGAGATTAATACATAAAATAAACAACACATACAATGAGTGATATTTTATCCTTGAACTTATGTACACAGTAAAATCCCTAGTGTTGAATTAACACCCAGAGTGTTCATTTGTGTCCAATGGATTTATATAAACACTGTAGGGTGTAAATTCAACACTGTGGGTGTTAAATCAACACTGGTGATTTTGGTGATTTTGTGTATGATTTAACCTTAACACAATATTTTTCATACATCTTTTTTTTTTCTCAAATAGTGCAATTCATATTTGGTGAAACCATTCTTGGGGATAATAACAGTGGTCTTCATCCACTGCTCCATGCAGAGCATTTTAAGCTCTTCATATACCCTACATATAATTAGGCTTGTGTATGGGGACTGTCATCTTTGATTTTGACGACAGGTTTTCAATAGAGTTTGTCTCACAATAGAATGACTGCGTAGGCCATTTTGTGGATACAGTACAAATAGAGCATTTGTGCTCTCAGGCTTCTTTTTTGGATCCCTTTCAAACAGCATGTTGTTAAAAAGTTAGCATTTAATAGATTTTGACATTTGAAACCACAAGAATAAATAAAAAAAAAAACACTAAACCAAGCAATTCTGAAACTGCAATCTTTGCCTTCATCATCTCTCTCACCACCCTTCTCACTGTGTAGGTGGGCAGTATGCTCAAATCAAACATTTTCCAGGACTGACTATTTTTTTGCATTTGTTTTACATCTACAGTGTAAGATTTTGGAATTTCCCCTGGTAAAAAATGCCATTTCAAGCTACTTGCGGAAGAACATTTTGTTACGTGGGTTGTGCTGGGTTGTTTTCCACCATTTAAATTCATCTCACAACTGAGAGTGCCAAGTAACAGACATTCAGAAAGCATTTAAAGCCGCATCCCAAACCGTATAATGGACACAAAGTGGTGTCCCTAAATTATAATGATACCAATGATACAGTGGCATACTATTTTTTAGTATGCAAGTAAGCCCAGGTATTCACGATTCACAATTCAGTATTACAGAAGTGTTATGAGAATAAAATAACTATTGTGTACATCAATGTGACTGTCATAGTTATTACTGTACATCACTTGCCTCCTGTGTAAATGTGCTCATTCAGCAGAATTCTAAACAGCACATAATATACAGAACAAACATAGTTGCCTCATTTCAAACAGTGTGAATTAGACTTTCCCCAAGGCTCTGCTCATCTCCAGGGCTGGCAGACGCCACTAGCTTACTAGCTCTAGCTGAAATACAGTGTAGAGAACAAAATGATCACTGTTGGTTCATTTCCAATGCTTTTTAGCCCAGTCTATGTTCTCCCTGTATTTTGTTATCCAATTTGTGTATTTGGTTCATCAGCCTGTCAAAACAGTTTGGCACGAGCCAGCTAGTGCAGTCACACCAGAGGATAAAGACACAGATCGACAAGCAGAGGGCTTGAATCACACACTCTCACCCAATATAAGTGAGCTTGATATTAATTGATAATAACTGATATTATTGATATAATAATTAGAGATGCACCGATGTATCGGCCGATGCTGTATATATATATATATATATATATATATATATATATATATATATATATATTGCACAGAAAATAGAGTGGTATGTTTCATAACCAGTTAATGTTAATATGAGTTAATATCAAAAAAAAGTTATTATTAAATTATATATTACCAATTTGATATTCAGTGATGAAGTAGAAATGCTTTTGCTTGTGGTGAGTGAATGTGAGACTACCAGGAGGTTTTTTAGAATTCAGTCAATTAATTCTGTTAATATGAATTAATAACATTCAGTAAGTTAAGAAATCTTACTTTAATCTTCAGAATTTAGTTCATGTGTTAATGTTAATTAGAGTAATGTGTTTTCTGTTTATTGTTTATGAGACCAGTTACTGTGAAACAACTTGTTGAAATGGAGAGAATAAAGTTTTTATTCACATTTCCTTCAGAATTGTGGAATTAATTAATATTAATTTAAAAGAAGGCATAAAAGGCAGAACTATCGGTATCGGTTATCGGTATCGGCCGATATGACTCTGAATAATCGGTTATTGGTATCGGCTGAGAAATTTAGTATCGGTGCATCTCTAATAATAACAATACAAAGTCCACAATGAGGAAAAATTGTCTTGCAGTCACTCACTAGCTTTCCACCAAATTAGAGAACAAATAAATGTTCAACAAACAAAAAAAGGTAAAACACAATCAGTCCTGATTTTTTTTAAATATTGGATGCTTTTGCTCTTTTAGTTTTGTTTATTTACAAGCTCACAGTCTTTCTCTCTCTCCTGATTGGCGAATTCCGACTCAGCACCCCTGACACACCACTGACTGTGAATTATGCTGCATTCGACTTACCTCAGAAGTGGGAGGTCCGAGCTCGGAATGACGTCATTTTCGGTCTCCATGCATTCTAGATACAAAGTGGGAAAAACATGGACTCCTCCATGTTCGTTTTTTTGTTAGAAACAAGCTAGCCAGCTAACTGCCTATATTTTCCTCCTCAAAACAGCGATCTGTGTAGTCAGTGTTAATATTTTACAAGTTAATATGTCTGCATGTTGATCGATCTAAAGCAAATACTTGTGTATATACTGGATAACTCATTCAAAGGAAAGAAGTGCTATTTTGTCTACTAATGAAGCTTTGCGCAGGCATGTTGATGTTATGGCACTTGTTGAACTCTTCAACAACTTGTTGAACTTGTTGAATTTGGACTTAAGAAGATGACCCTAAGTAGAAATCGCAGAATTTTATTTGTTTTTTTCCTAGTTGGAGTTCAGGAATTGCAAGTTCTCTAGTCGAATGCAGCATTACTATTACAGGACTCCCAGCAGCTCAGGAAGATAAGGTTATAAAAGACTTTTTTCTTCATTGCTTTACTAGCAAAAATACTAGTAAATACTATACTATTAGTGTAAAGTAGGTAATATGCATAAAGGTTTGAATAAATTTGTGTACTGTGTAAGTTATTGCCTATATTCTCTTCAAGGGTGAGCAAGTGAAAGCATGCAACCAGCATTCATTCTCACCGAGCTGCTCTTCTTGCGCTTGTTCCCAAGAGCGCCCAGTTTTATTCGGAGGGGAGCCATCTTCTTAGGCTTGGGCTTCTTTTTGTCAGAGGTGCGTAGACTCTTGCTGCGCTTCTTATAACCAGGGCCTGTCACACACAAACACAGGACAGTACACTACACACACTGAAGGCATTCATACAAATAATAATAACTGCTAGCTGCTTGCCAAAAAAAGAGCAATGCACTTTCTATCTTTACTCCAAAAGACTGGAAAATGGTGACCCTTATGTTACATTCTAAAGGCTGTATTATGCATTTTCAATAAACGTGGAATAATATTTAAAATATCTTTTCCAACATAAAAATCTATGCATCTGGCATGTTCAATAATTATGCTGTTTTTCACTTTTGCATGCCTGTGCACACACTCACACACACACACACCTATATTCAGGATGATTCCCATGGGAAGGGATCTGACTATTACCATAAGCATTGTTTAAATTGATAAAAACAAAACTAGTTGGGGGTAAAATATGGGATATTTAAAAATAATCCTTACAATGGCATTGCTACACAATCAAAAAAGAGATCACCTGTGCGAACATTATACAGTAAATGGTGAATTTACTATTCCAGCATCAATTATACACTATTAAGACAACACCATGCACCTCCATCCTGGTCTAAGCCACTCACCTTTCCCTTCTTTGGTCTTGGCCTTGCGAAGTGGGGGTGGCTGTGGGGGCGGCTCGGGAGAGGCGGTTGCCGCGGAGACCTGCTCAGCAACGGCTGCTGCAGCGGCGGCTGCTGCAGCCGCAATTGCGGCTGCCGAACCTTTGAAGGGGTTGTTGGAGCTGAACTCTCTCCACTTCGCTCCCAAGATGGTCATCATTTTAGACATGGGGATCTTAGGGTTCTTCTTGGCTATCATAGGCCTGCAAAACAAATTAAAATCCCCAATCATGCTTATTTCATTCTGATACATGTGGTGCATTTAAGTGCCACATTAACCACATACAGTTGGCAGAGTACCTCATGAACTGGCTAAAGGCCTTGTAGTTGGTTAGTGTACGATAGTCCTCCTCTGTGAAAGTATGATCCACATCCTCCAGACCCCAGTCTTTCGCCAACTGAGCAGATGTCTTTAGTTCTACTGGCTGAAAGAAATGTGTAGCCAAACAATGATCATAAAAACAAGCACCTCTACCTGAGATACTATACATCCCCATGACCTATCTGTAAGAGAGGAGAAGCTGCTTCCATCCAAATTAAGAATGCTACAATGTATAGCATCAAGCATCTATGGTCCTCTGAAGTGTAAGGTGGAAAAGGAATATACAGTGCCCTCCACTAATATTGGCACCCTTGGTAAATATGAGCAAGAAAAGCTGTGAAAATTTGTCTTCATTGTTCATCCACAAAAATACTCTGCTCTCATGGATATCAAACAATTGAAACACAACACAGGTTTATCAAAAAAATATATATGTTTGTTAAATATAGGTGTGCAACAATTATTGCCACCCCTATGAATTCATATGAAAAAATATATATTTAAAGTATATTCTCATTGATATTTTTTTTTTAGTACACCTGCGTGACTAGGAAAAGGAAATTGTTCAACCATGACTTCCTGTTTCACAGGGGTATAAATATGAGGTAACACACAGGCCAAATTCCTTAGTCATTCATAATAATGGGTAAGAACAAGGAATATAGCTGTGATGTGCAACAAAATGGGAAGTGGCTATAAGAAAATAGCAAAAGCATTGAAATAGTTAAGAAGTTCCAGTCAACTAGAATTATTATGCATCTACCTGGAATTTGACGTGTGTCTATATTGTCGTAACGCACTGTGAAGAGGATGGTTCGAGTGGCCAAAAAATCTCCAAGGATCACAGCTGGAGAATTGCAGAAGTTAGTTCATCTTGGGGTCAGAAAGTTTCCAAAACTACAATCCAGAGTCACCTACATCACCACAAGTTGTTTGGAAGGGTTTCAAGAAAAAAGCCTCTACTCTCATCCAAAAACAAACTCAAATGTCTTCAGTTTGCCAGACACTACTGGAACTTCAAATGGGATCGGGTTCTATGGCCAGATGAAACCAAAATAGAGCTTTTTGGCAATAAACACCAGAGGTGGTTTTGGTGCACACAGAGAGGTAGCCATATGGAAAAGTACCTCATGCCCACAGTTAAATATGGTGGTGGCTCTTTAATGTTTTGGGGCTGTTTTTCTGCCAGAAGACCTGGACATTTTGTTAGGATACATGGCATCATGGACTCTATAATATATCAACAGATATTAAATGAAAATATGACTGCCTCTGCCAGAAACTTAAAATGGGCCGTGGTTGGATCTTCCAGCAGGATAATGATCCAAAACATACATCAAAATCAACACAAAAATGGTTTACTGACCACAAAATCAAGGTCCTGCCATGGCCATTCCAGTCCCCTGACTTGAAACCCATAGAAAACCTGTGTGGTGAACTGAAGAAAGAGTCCACCAGCGTGTACCTCAAAATTTGAAGGATCTGGAGAGATTCTGTATGGAGGAATGGTCTCAGATCCCTTGCTATGTATTCTCCAACCTCATCAGGCATTATAGGAGAAGACTTAAGTATTGACTAAAAGGGTGCCAATAATTGTTGCAAACCTATATTTATCAGATTTTTTTTTTGGATAAACCTGTTTTCTGTTTGTAATTGTTTGATATCCATGAGATCAGTTTTTTTTGTGAATTCTTTTTTTCACAAAAGGTCAAAAGGTTAAACAATACAGGCAATTTTTCACAGCCTTCTTTGCTTATACAGTATTTACAGTACCAAGGGTGCCAATATTAGTGGAGGGCACTGTACTGTAGCTAGGAACTCTGAGAAGCACTTGTTTTTCATAAACCCCACTAAAGATCAAACAGCTGTCTTACTTTTGTGGTCTCTTCATGTGTACTGTCTTCATCATCTTTCTTCTTTTTCTTGGTCTTCTTTTCTTTCTTGTCTTTATGCTTCTTTTTCTTCTTCTTCTCTCCATAATCACTGACCGCACTGTCTGAGTTCACTCCATAGTCCTGTTCTGAGTCTCTCTCTAGATCACTGTCCTAGGACACAGAGGTGCCAATTTAGAATTGACAAGTGCCTAATTAAAGTGGTAAAAACACAATATTCAAGTGAACGTTATTAAAGAATATAATGCTAATGGAGGAATGCCATACTATTTTTTTGCGCTTGCGTGCTTTGGTGGTCTTGCCCTCTTTGTCTTTCTTTTTAGTTTCCTTCTTCTTTTTTGGACCTCTCTTCTTCTTTCCCAGACTTTCCCTGTCTGATGTCTCCCCTCCATCATCACCATCGTCTGAAAAGAGAACACAGGTGGACGTGTATGTTTGTGTGTTGGGGGTGAGGTGGGGGTTGGGGTGGGGACATAGAACAGAGTGACGACTAAACTGGACTGACAATAATCCTTGACACACGCTGAAAATGATCCCTTTAAACCGCATCCCAAAACAATTAGGCTTGACAATGGGTTGACTCTTGAGAGCACCGTGGGGGGTGATGGAGCAGACAGCATCAGTGTCACTCACTTGCTCAACCTCAGACCTGCACTAAGCTGTCAGGTTCATCTCCATTTGTTTAACCTGACATGAGCTCTAGTGCTATAATTTGATGGCTGTGTAAATCACAGACCAGTATAATCCTGATGATGATCACAATGTTCATGTAATAAAGTTTCATACTGCTTTATAGAGAAAAACTTTCATTTCAAAATTGTAAAATGTATTTCTTCAGTCAAGGCAATTGTTAAAGGCTGCGTATATATCCAGTATATATTATATTTAACATTGCCCAAGGCTAAACATCAAAGTAAAATGTCTTCATTTTTGTATCTGACAAAAAGAATCAGATAACTTGATATCACGTGCCAAAACTAATAAATAAGGCATACCGAATATCTAGTAGTTAGCATGTTTTATCTTCTGTCATTTAAAACTGAAGGAATTATTGAGAATTATTTTTGTGCTCCTGAATGTTGCACATTAAAATTCTTGTTAGTTTGGTGAGCTCGGGAAAACTGTTCATGCTCGGTTTTAGTACGAAGTAAGGACAAAGGCGCACGCCTGGTTTGTGTCGGTCGTGGCGGTGGCGGGAAAGAAAACCAAGCTGAGAACTGGGTCCATTGTAACTCAAATCAACGGTTTTCACATAACGCCTTTTGTCATTAGACGCAGCTCGCGAGAGGCGCGATTGTTTTTCCCGCCCAGCTGCCCTCGCGCAGCCAGAGGCGGCAGTAGCGCGCACGCGGGACTCGGGGATGTGCAGGCCGCGCGCCGCTGCGGCTCAGAGCGGTGAAGTGCGGCGGCGGCGGCGACTCCCCACCCCTCACCCCCCCGCCGAGAGCTCGCGCTCCCGGGACTGAACACAGCCGGCGAGCAGCCGCCGCTGCAGGTCTCCAGGGGCCGCAGGAAGACACGGGGGCGCGTGCTTTAATTGACTCGGGCGCTCCTTTCATTGCCTGCGCGAGACAGAAAGAAAGGGCCTACGGCGTTTCAAACTCCAAACGTCCCACATGTAGTACGCGCTGCAAGCCGAGCCAACTATCAAACAACATACATGTTTGATCAAATTACTCAACATGTAGGCTAAAATAATAATAATAATAATAATAATAATATTAAAAAACTTTGACTTTCCCCCTATATGTTATGATAATGCTGAAACAAGACACCATTGTAGCACAACTTATCAGGGGTGATATCAAATGTCAAAGTGTTACTAAGCTGATCTTTAGTCTGTTGATAATAAGATGCTACATTTATTGTATCCATTACAGCGTTTGTCATTATGTGAACATGTAAACATGTGCATGTAGCTATGAAGTTCTGTAACACCAAGACAGGACAGAAAGTAAAGGACCTGAGGAAATTACAGTGTTGTAGATAAATACATGTAGATCACTGTAATGTTAGGGGTGTGTGTATGTTGTCTGAAGTGACAGTGGGTCGGGTCACGTTTATTTACATTCTGTCACAACACCACTCTCTCAATCAGTCGTGAGCTTCTCTCCAAGCCTGCACTCGACAATCGGGTTTGGTTTGTTTATGTGGATATTAGCCTTAGTAGCTTATCATCAGCACTATGTGGTAAAGTACGTTTGTAAATAAAATATCACTCCTTGATGGCTTGGAAACAGCGTAAAGTGTTCTATGGGACAGAAAATGTGACTAGTGAACTTTGGTTAAACTCGAAACTTCGTGCTCAAGGTGCACATTTTTCTCTGCTTATGGTGTGTAGCAATTACTGTCACTGGCAAGTACCACAGACTGCTGGAGCTGCAGATGTTGCGGTGTTATTCATGCTTGGAGTTGTAAAAGTAAAAAAAAAAAATTATATCTTAAGCTGTAAGCGTGTGTATGTGTATGGGTGTGTGTGAGAGTGTGTGTGTTTCCCCGGCGCGCTCCGGGGTCCGGTGTGTGTACGGTACCTGGCGCGGCTAACGCTGCAGTTTCTCGAGGCGCCGCCGGCGAGTTTATGTCGCTTGCGTTCTCGTCCAGCTCCCCGTCGTCTTCTTCTTCTTCATCAAAATCTCCTCCCTCGGAATTAACCGCCATGCCCTCATCTTCCTCACAAGAACGGAGAGGAGAGGACATTATATCCTTGTCAGCGACCCCGTCCTCGAGATCAAAAAGTATATTCCTTCCGAATAATATTTATTTTATTATTCAAATCGGCACACACACAAAGTGGGGGGCGTTTTGGAATATTTTACACTACAAGGCAGAGAAACAAAGATGGCCGCCCTTATATTTATTTTTTAACAACCCCCCCAATAAGAAAAATCCCCTTACATAAAAAATGGCTGACTATATTATTTCAGAACGCCCCCCCTCCTCCTCCTCCTCCTCTCTCTCTCTCTCTCTCTCTCTCTCTCCCTCCCCTCCCTCCTCAAAAACATTCACATTGTTCCAGTGAAAAGGGGGTGTTATTGCTAATTCTAAGTTGGATTTTAACTCGTTCACTTGCTTTTTTTCTCTCTCTCTGGTGAAACCCACCACACAGTCATATTTGCTTACTAACCGTCTGGTGTGGGTTTTATTTTTCTGAGTGAATACAGACTCTTTTTGCACTGCAGAAAGCCACACAAAACCATCCAACATGGCTACCTTGATATTCTTAAAGGCCCCCACCGATGTATAAAACTATTTTGGAGCAAAGGCTTTGCGTTATTGGGGCTGTCTGACTGGAGGGAGGCTAAGAAGGGGGGAGAGGAGCTCTGCCGCAGCCATGCCCAGATTTACATCAGATGTTGCTTAAAAATTAACCGTTTCATGTGTGGATTCATTTCTCAGTTATTCGACTGGAGTTTTTTTTAAAAAATAAATAAATAAACTGGATAAAATAGAGTTGCATCTTAACAAAAATATAATGTGAAGCCCAAAACTGGTTCAGTATGTCAGAGGGACCTGAAACAATTCGGTTTCATCCACAGGACTGAGCAAACTAAGCATCCAACCACAAAATCCTGAAGCACATGCATCCTCTGACAGCAAAGCCTTTTAAAGAAAATGTGTTGCTGTGGGTTGTATTTCTTTGAATGACACACTTGATCACTTTTGACACTTGTGAAATGTAAAACCTTTGAGAAATGAATCCACATTAATTATCTGCTGCCATACTACAATGCAATTCCATAATGCTTGCCATTATTTCAGTATATTTACTTAAAACAATGTTAAAACGAACTGCAAGCACGAGCATGTTATTACTATAATGAGATCATGCATGCCACTGTGTTTTCTGTATAAATATTCATGTTTTTATTAATGTGGCTCAGAAAATGCAATACATTAATCGAGCAAAATTTAAGAAGAAAGTGACACACATTTCTGTGATATTTATGCCGCTCCATAGACACCCTTGTTACAATGAAACACTGTATTAACAATTATAATTTCGAATGATTATATTTCTTTTTGTTGCAATATCAGCATTTGTGGTGAATTATATTATAATAGTCTGCTCCTTAGATCAAAGTTAAGTGAGGTCATCATTGAAGTACAGACATATGGATGGAGTGAAGAGGTCACGATCCATTCGACAGCGGTCCAGTTCCTCATCTTCATCATGAATCCCATTTTCACTCAAAGTTTTACTCATGTCCAGAATAACACCGTTGTGCTTCCAGGTGTAGCTGGCTGCATGGGAGTTGTAGCGCAGGTAACGTTGCAAAATCTCATTCAGTGTTTCCTCGGAACATACCTGGCCAGACAATAAGGGGGTATCAGGTGTTAGTCATGTTCCTAATGTTATAGATTTGTAATACAACACATTTTTTGCCCTCAAGATAAAATGCATTGCCAGGAATTCCTTCACAGAGGCTTATACAAACTGTACATAAGCAGAGCTTCCTGGATCTTGATCCAATGGCAGTGCATTGCCAAAGTGGCACTGGAGAATTTTTATTTATTTATTTGGGGGGGGGGGGGGGGTATACTTGATGTGGAGAACATAAAAGCAAGACAATGAGAATAATCCTGTATGCCTTTGGACCATGCAGAATAGCCTTATGCCAGATGGGCAGGAGCGTGCTTGGCCACCCTGCAGTCACTGGACTGTAGAATTAAACCGTGAACCCAAGCTTGGACCACTTGTACACCCAGCAGCATAACAACAGTAACATTTCCCTTTGTCTAGCAGGAGGAGCATTAGATGCAGAAAGCAAAGGGAAGGTAAAATGAACTAAGAAGTCAAAAGAGGATTGGGGGGGAGGGCAAAGTGAGAAGAATCCAGAAATAGATCAATCCTGCCCTCTTCAGCATGCTAAAGTACACTGCAACTAACACACATGACAAAGAAAAATAACAGATTCATGCAACATTTAAGCCTGTGGATAAGCAGACATACATTTTGCACACATAGCCATCATTAACTTTAATGCACTGACATACAGTGCTGTGAAAAAGCATTTACCCCATCCTGATTTCTTCTGTTTTTGTGTATATCTCATACTAAATAGTTTTAGATCATCAAATGAAATACAACATAAAACAAAGGCAACCTGAGTAAACACACAATACACTTTTTAATTATTTTTTTATTGAAGCAAAAAACTCCAACACCTTTCACCAATGTGAAAAAAGTGCCCCTTTAAACTTAAAATCTGGTTGTGCCACCTTTAGCAGCAATAACTGCAACCAAACATTTCCGATTAACTGGAGATCAGCCTTTCACTTACTTCTAGAACTAGGATTTACTCCTATTCTTTGGAGCATTGTCTTGCTGCATAATCCAGTTGTGCTTGAGTTTCAATTTACGGACCGAAGACCGGATATTCTCCTTTAGGATTTTCTGGTAGAAAGCAGAATTCATGTTTCCCTCAATTATTGCAAGTTGCCCAGGCCCTGAAGCAGCAAAGCATCCCCCCACCATCACACTTCCACCACCATGCTTGACCATAGGTATGATGTTCTTTTTGTGGAATTCTGTGTTTGGTTTACGCCAGATGTAACGGGACTGCTGCCTTCCAAACAGTTCCACTTTCGACTCATCAACCCACAGAACATTCTCCCAAAAGGTCTGAGGATCATCAAGGTGTGTTTTGGCAAATTTCAGACAAGGCTTAATGTTCTTCTGGGTTAGCAGTGGTTTTCACTGGTTTCAGTGGTTTCTTGCCATTCTTCCATGGATGTCATTTTTGAACAGTGTCTTTATGATAGTGGAGTCATGAACAGTGAATTTTATTGATGCAAGAGAAGCCTGTAGGTACTTTGATGTTGTCCTTGGGTCTTTTGTGACTTGCTGAATGAGTAGTTGCTGTGCACTTGGAGTAAAACTGTGCCGAGTTTTTCCATTAGGAGATAATTGCTCTCGCTGTGGTTCTTTGGAATCCCAGAGCCTTTGAAATAGCTTTGTAACCCTTCCCAGACTGATGTATTTCAATCATCTTCTTCCTCATCATTTCTGGAATTTCTTTCAGTTTTTGCATACTGTAGAGTGTTACTGTGCTTACAGATAAGAGGAGAGGAGCCAAAGTGGAGGGCGGGAGCGATTCGGTATTCTCAAAACAACTCTATCGAAGGAGATAAAAACAACTCTATCTGTTCTTGTACCAAGGCATCGTGACACAGACTTGAGACTTTCAGAATTGAGACACAGAGATCATGCCATAAAACTTATCAAGACCTTTTAACCAACTTCATGATGTTGAAAAAGTTCTATTTAAGTATTGATTTGATTGAACAGGGTTTGCAGTAATCAGGCCTGGTTGTGTCTAGTCCAGCTAAACACCATTATGAATGCAGTTTCCTAGATTTGGGGAATTAGTAACTATGGGGGTAAATACATTTTCACATAGGCCCAGTTGGTATTGTATGACGTTTTTGCTTCAATAAATAACATTATCATTTAAAAACTGTATTTTGTGTTTACTCAGGTTGCATTTGTTTTACCTTAGATTTTGTTTCATTTTTTGAAACAATTTAGTATGAGATATACACACAAAAAAAGAAGAAATCAGGATGAGGGCAAATATGTTTTCATAGCATTGTATTTGTACTAATCAGTGTACCATGAACTTCACCATAGAGGCAGACCATTATTTTATATGAGGGAAGAATTTGCAACCACAAAATATTTGCACATCGGAACTCATAACTGTTACGCTGAGTGCAGCTGTACTTTACCTCCAGCCTCTGTTCCTGGGCACTGAGTGTGTTGATGATGCGAATCCAACGTGCCTTGGCTGTCAGAATGCCAACTTCGTAGCGCATGTCTTTCCACCAAGGCTTCCCAAAATCATTGGCCCAGTCAGTGCATGGGCATATGGGGGGCACATGCAGAAAGCGCCCCCTGGGGGTGTAATACTTCACACAGCCAGTTAAAGGGTCAACATGGGTAATAATCTGGGAAAGCACATTTTGATGTTCAGACAATGACATTGTTCAGAGTATCTTTATAATAAAGGCAGAGATAATTATCACATACTATAGAAATATTATTGTTGCAATTGTTGGATATTTTGGTAATAATAGTTATAAGTATTACAGATCAGTTGAATTGAATGGGTTTATTCTAAAGTTCAGTAACCTGAAAAAACTAGAAATTATGTCAACTAGAATCGAACTGCAATTTGAATATAACTAGGAATTTTTTTTCTGATATAAAATGGTTTGAATCATAAATAATTTGTATATTCCATCCATTTTCTATACCACTTATCCTACAGGGTCACTGGGAAACTGAAGCCTATCCCAGGGAGCATGGGGCACAAGGCAGGGTACACCCTGGACAGGGTGCCAATACATAGCAGGGCACACTCACATACACATTCACACACCCATTCATACACTACAGACACTTTGGACATGCCAATCAGCCTAGCACGCATGTCTTTGGACTGGGAGAGGAAACCGGAGTACCCGGAGGAAGAACATGCAAACTCCGCACACACTGGGAAGCGGCAGGAATCAAACCTTCAACCCTGGAGGTGTGAGGCAAATGTCCTAACCTCTAAACCACCGTGTGCCCACATAGTTTGTATATTTGGAATAAAAATCTCATATAAAAACCAGTGCTGTAATAATAGGTCAGGGGTTCTCAACCCTTTTGCAGCCAGGGATGTCTTTAAATGTTATATAACTTTCATGGACTCCCTCAGTACAGATTTATTTTATGAACATTTCACAATTATTCAAACATCAGGTTCATTTTTTTTTAATGCATACAAAAATACTGTAGTTATTTATTGGAGCAATTGAGGGGTTTTTTTCCCCTGGATTTTCCACGAAGAGAACAACAACGAATTTGGTCCAAATCAACATTATTGAGGTTGGGATTAAACCATTAAAATGAAATGAAACGAAAGAGAGTGAGAGAGAGAGAGAGATCTTCACTGAGTCTGGTAATGTCTCTTACATCTTTCATTTTGGGGTCAAACCAGTGACTGATGTCCTTGCCCGCAGATTCAATAATCGGTTTCAAAAGTACATCGCCTAAAAGACAAACGCAGGTATGAGGCTGATTAGGTGACATTAACTTACACTTAGGTGTGTCCAAATGTAGCTACAACCGGTGTTACTCAACGGAGCAGCTATAAAACTGAGTATTAGACAGCCTGTGTTAGAGCTGCTTTAAAGAAACAAATTGGTGGCAGTTTAACTCAAACCCTTACCTTTGTATTCTTGAAGCAAAGGTGTCAAGTTGTAAACTTTACCCAGATACGATACCCACAGGTCTCCTATTGAATTGTGCACGGACACTTCATTTGGTGTAAAATACTTCGGACGCGGCATTGTAATACGACTGGCCGAGCAACATTAACGCAACCACCAGAATATATTTAGATAAAATGCGTTGCATAAGCTGTTAGCTAAAACCGCCTCCTGTATTGTTTCAGTGTAGCCAAAATATACACACGGTGGTTACTATGGCAACCGCGAGACACGCACACTGCCCATCTTTACAGTACAGACATTTACACATGGTGAAAGGATATTAAAGCAACAGTTCGGACAATATATATATATATATATATATATATATATATATATATATATATATATATATATATATATATATATATATATACACACACACACACACACACACGAAATTTACGCAATTCCCAGTTTATATCCAGCGTAATCGATAAACTAAGACGTTTGGTTTCTAACGTTTGCATCATTAGTTAAGAAGCTAACGTTTTACAAGTAGCCTAGCATTTAGTCTAGCACTGTGCACTAACTGCATGCTTGAAACATCACACACTTGCATCAAAAGATATCAAAACACAACTTAAAGAAGACTTGTTTGAAATTTAAAGTAGAGCTATCCCCAGTTTGGAGATTAAATAAATAAATAAATAAATAAAGTAATGAATGTAACATTAATAGAGGTGCAAATACAACTGGGGCATCATGAGCTGCTAGTGCAGGTTTTCAGCCCAGGTTTATTTTATTAGTTATTTTAAATATTAGGCACATTATTTAAATCTGTACAATAATATTCTGGCTACTTACTTGAGATTTTTATTCCTGAACCTTCTATCAACCGAACAGGTCCAATTTTGCATTATATTTTGCAATATTTGTTTTCAGTTATTAAGATTTAATTCAAGTTACCAATCAATCAGGCTAATAACTTTAGTAAGAACCACAAGAGTACAGCTGTCATAATGGTAGGTAATAATTTCCACCGCTGTAACAAAATTAAAGGAAAAACAAAATCCCCAGACCCACTGGCAATGATTCATGGACCTGTAGAGTTCCTCAGACCCCACCTCAGAACCAGTGTGCTAATGGACACTACTGCAGCCTCCCAGTGATAACTAATATACCATACATGATGGAATTAATATGCATGTTTGTTATGTTTGCATATAGAAATGCATACGCACTTTAGTGTGCTCTAGCCTGTTTCTAAGACAGAGACTGATGAGCAGGATTTGCACCATGTTTTAGCATTTACAGTTTGTACAGTAAAGGTTAGGGCAATTAAAGGATTATTTAAACAAAATAGTTTGGGCAAAATTGTTTCAGAAGTTGGCATGCCTTGTTTGCCCCACCATGGATTCTGAATTATGTATTGTCATGCATTGTCAGAACCATAGGGGCAGGTTTGAGATGGGTGTGTAGTGATTTTAGGCAGTGCTCTTTTCTGTGGCTGTTGAAAGCACATACAGGCTTTGTTTTTCATTTAATATAGTTGGTCTATAAAAATCAAATCAGGCTGAAATAAAAATGTTTGTAAAAGGTGTGCTTTGCTATTTTCATGTATAAACGTTCAATCTAATGTTTTGTTTAGGAATGGGGGAATAAATGATGTCCTCTAACTACAACATACACACATGAAAGCATTACATAGCAAATGATGTAAACTCATGAGTATGCTGCACATGTACCTAGACAATAAAGGTAGCATTTCAGTGACAGGAACTAATTAGTAGTGTCTAGCAGCCCAGTGTGTGTCAATGTGTGTAACTATGGGTGTAAGAGACAACAATTAACACAGTATTGATCAGAACATACCCTCTTATTTTTAAATAATCCATCCTAAAAATGGCTTCCAATAAAGTGCCTTCTAAGAAAGCAGAAAACCATCTAACACACAGCCATAAATATCACTTTGGGGGTGGGGGGCATTCATGGGGAACCTGCAAGTTTATATAAGCATTGAGAAAAGAGTAGTCACACAGATATTAATCATTGCAAATGCTTACAAAATAAAATTATGTCTGACTATCTGCCACACCTTTTGTCAGATATAGAATGGGTTGAATGTTATACATTAAATTAATCTGGATAACTTAAAATGAAAAAGCAGGTAAAATATGTAAAGTCCTAGGTTGACACAGAGTGGGCCATTTTGCCAGTGGTTATGAGAGTGTTTTGTGTATGGTAAGGCCATGATTAAAAACTTTCTAACATGGTTACAAAAGGTGTGTTGGTACTTCTGTAAAGCCATGATCATGTCTTGGATTGGTTGCAAGAACTAGACTTGTAGGTTCTCCATTCATTCAGTAACTGATGTGGTCTTATGTAGTGAATGACATCTGATATGTTTAACAGAAAGAAGCGACACAAAAGAAATTTAAAAAAAAAAAGTGGTGAGCCAACTTTCAAAGATAATCATTAAAAAGCACACATGAAGAGAAAATCTCATTACTCCGGCTAACGTTTTCTTCCTTGCAAACTATACCAATCAATGCACAAAATAGTGCAATACTGATTTAATGTAATGAAGTCTGGAGTGTTGGGACTGAACCTTAAAAACATTCAGTGTCACACATACACACTTCTTACATACTAAAATCAGAACCCACAACTGTGAACTACACAGATATAGAAAAATCTGAGGACAGAAGACTTGTGTGTGACAAAGAGAGATAGGACACAGATGGAAAAGCAAATACCACAGAGATGGTCAGCTGATAAAGCTGAAATGGTATCACTTTGAAAAATACTAAATAAGACTTCATTCATCACAGCCACTGACTGCGTGGATTCGAGCAAACAATTTTTTCAACCACGTGAGAACATTTGATTTCTTAAGAAATCCAACAGTCGGCATATTCAAGTCTGAATTGGCACACAACTACACCTGTGTGATAAGAGTCATCTGAAGAATATGTGGATTTTCTTCTTAACTTCCCTTTGTGGGAATTTACATAAGTCCAGTCCATTGTCCATAATAACCATGTCCACAGTATTCAATGGCATAGCCATATTAGTTGTAGTGGAACTTGAAGTGGAAGTTTCCACCCGATTCAAAGGGGTTGAAGCCAAAAGGCCAGCCTCCGGCGCCTCCTCCTCCTCCTCCCTGCTGGTTCTCTGGGTCCAAGGGGTCCTCTCCCGAGTCGAATTTCTGACGTAGCTCTGTACAACACATTGAAGTAGTATTTAAGAATGGCGTGATGGATAGATCTTACACTTTTAACACTTCAGACTGATTTGAACTGTTTTGCCATTACTTGAGTTATTAATGTTAAGTGTTAATAGACACATTTCCCAATTTAGTCCTAAATATATTTATATTTACCCGGATCTATAAGAACTTCCTTAGCTGAAGCAATGTCAATGAACTTCTTCTCAGCCTTCTTTTTTTCCTCTTCAGACTGGAAGTTGTCCGGATGCCATTGCTGTGCCAATTTCCTATACGCTTTAATGATTTCCTGTTTGTTAGCGGTCCTGAAGAAAATCCAAGAAAAACAAGGATTATATTACTTACATCAAACAACACACACCACAATCTTCACCTATGAATTAGTTTGCACTAGTGCTGCTGAAGGGTATAAAAACCATGAAGTCAAATAAATATGTCAAATATCTTCATTATGTACATACCGGCTCACTCCCAGGATTTTGTAGTAGTCCCTTTTACGTGATATCTTCAGGAGTTTCTGTGCGCGTTCGAGACCCTCGCGAATCTCCTGGTTCTCCTGGTCAAACTCCCGTGCCTCCTGATAATCCTCCACAGCTGAGGAGAGCACAGAGACAGATTGAGAAAGAGTGCAACAGACAGGCCAGATAGAGGAAAGAGAAGAAATAATGAGACATCATTAAAGGCACTCCATATTACTATTATTATTATTATTATTATTATTATCTTTATTATCCACATTGATTAAACATGCATCACATGTTTCATACATAAGCACAAGACAATCTACCTTTCTCGTAGTCCTGTAACAGAATGTAGGCCTCGGCTCTGTCTCGGAGGATGTGGATATTTTGAGGGTCTCTCTGGTGGGCCTCTGAACATGTGTCTACTGCCTCCTCTGCCTTCTTATTCTTCATATATCACAAGGAGAAAGGAGAAAGAACAGGAAATGTGAGAGGCCTACAATTATAATACAATCTTACCCCACCATTGTAGTATTGTTTCTAGCATAGAAATAGGCTGTGAGAACATTACAAACCTTCACTAGACAGAAGCAGATCCGCTCCTTTGCTTTGCTAGTGTAGAACGCAACATTTGGTTCTGTCCTCATTACAGACTCATATTTTTCTATTGCTTCTTGATATCTGTTTGACAAATGTAGAAATAACCACTTAGTACATATAAAAATATATGAGAACTGTAACAGAGTAAATTATAAGATAAATAACACATGGTCATGAATATCTGGTATACTTCTCTTATATTATTATTAGAATTATATTTCACATATAGGTATACTGAGAGTTTGTTTCTTGTATATCCACATATGGTTGTTATAGTAATGATGCAGTGGGGCATATAATGAGTAAACCAAAGAACCAAAGAAGATGGCTGCTACTGCAGGTATAGCAGTTAGGAAAATCTGATAAGGCCAAAAAAAAATCCCTATGCTAATAGAGCAACCCAGTGATCTTTACAGTATGCTTACCGCTGTTCTGAGATCAGCTCTTCAGCAGAGTCCAGTTGTTTGCTAAGCTTCTTCACTTGTTTGTAGTGGCTAAAACATTCCTTATCATCTTGATCCAGCTTCAGACACTCCCGGATCTCACTAATCACAGACAGAGAGGGAGGGAAAGACTGAATATGTAAATAAGGGTGTGGAATAGAATCTTTCTACAGTCAGCGATGCATGTATCACACACCTTCTTTTAAGAATTACATTTCTATTTTATCTGAATCCCTTTCATCGGTCATGCTGACAGGTGTATACCTGAGTGACTCATGGTGCTCTCCCAGGTCATACAGCAGACGGCTGAGTTTGAGAAAAGCCGCTCGGTTATCCGTTCTGAGCCGTGCCGCAGGCGTCAGGTCTAATATGGCTTTCCTCGGCTCCCCAATTCGGATGTAGCATTCTGCTCTTAGCTCCCGAGATTCAGGATCCCAAGGAGACAGCTACACCAAAGGATAGGTGATAAAGACATAGAAGTTAATAGAAGCAAGCTGTATATAACAGTAACTGACCTGAACGGATCAAATGATGGAATTGAGATTTTTTTTTTGGATTCCCCATTTATGAAACTCACCTCTATGACCCGCTCGAGCACCTGGATGGTGGTGGTGTAATCGCCTCGATGATGGGCCTTATGTGCCTCCTCCTGGAGCTGCTCCAGCTCCTCAACTCTATGGAGCTGACTATGGGCCTCCTCTGTGTCTGGAGAGCGCTGCAACTGGAGAAAGAAAGAATGGTTAATTGCTTTAAAAGGCCTATAACACATATGAAGATACCACATTAACAGTATAAGGGGCTATAGTGCTTGGTCAGCCATTGTATGGTATACCCTAAAGCAGAGGTCGGGAACCTTTTCAGCTGGCAGAGCCATAAAAGCCCAAGGAAAGTTAACATATTTTTTGACACTTTATATATGTCTTCTTCTTATTATAGTTTCTATCTTTATCACTTCATATAATTCTGCAATAATCGTAATGTAATAAATAAAGGCCATCATTTCACATTTTACATGTTCTTGACCCAACATCCTGCACTTCACCTAATAGGCCTGTAGGTAGCACTTGGACTCCAATTAACCAACTATGATAATTTCATCAAATGGTAAATCAATACAAAGATGCAGTACGCAAGTAAGAGTAAATTCAACATTACTTACCATTAATGCAACTTCCAAATAGCAAATCTGTCTGTCCATTTATACGGGAAAGAACGATAGTTGTCTTCTTTTTTTTTTTAAAAGCCATTTCACCTTTGTTAAAAAACTGAAAACAGACTGGCTATGTACTTTTCAACTGATTTATGAATTAGACCGGGAAATTACCGCTCTCCACATGACATTTTTGCCACATCACGATTGGTTGGTGTGTACATGACAAACAGGCATCGATTATGAATTATGGAATATTTTAACATATGTAGAGTTTTAATTAAATGGACACACTAGCTTTCATGATTAATTTTACTTATTTTTCTCACTGTTGAGCCATAGGCAATCATTGAAAGAGCAATGTATGGATCACGAGCCATAGGTTCCCGACCCCTGACCTAGAGCATCTGAGGATTAAGGGCTTTGCTCAAGGATGCAACAGCAGCTTACAACGCTTACAACCATATATGCATCTGTATGAGAAGTAATGAGGATAGGCTAATCAGTCTGTATCTCACCACAGCCTGGAAATCATCTCTGGCTTCCTGAGTGTTCCCCTGCTTCAGGAGAATGTTCCCCCGTTGTATCCGAGCCTGAAAGCACCCCCACACACAAAATAAATCTCAACATTAATGGTGAAAAGACCTAAAAGAGATTGAGTTTCACATAACCTATCACATCTCTATGCAATATGCACTACATTTTTATTTTCAGAATTGTCTCATCATTTCTACCAAAATTCACCTGACAGACTTACAGCTAGGAAGTCTGGTTTAAGCTGAATTGCTCGGGTCAGATCTGGCAAGGCTGATTTGGACTTTCCCATGGCCAGAAACACAGCTGCACGTTTGTAGTAAGTCAGGTAATTCTTTGAGTCACCCTCTGCATGTGGATGACAGCAAGCAAAGAGAAAGAAACCATTAAACAGAAATACAACAATACTCAAAAAGCATATATTAAATCTGTCTATCACAAGACAGGGGGTCTCTGAAATTAAGATAAACCTTAATCATTGCATAGTGTCTAAACAAAAGTTTAGTTCTTCATAATCTTAACTCACTAACTAATCTTAACTCAAATTACTCACTAACTAGGTAATGCAAACTGTTTAATCACTTTCTAAATGGGAGAAATGAAAGTGAAAATAAAAAGGAGAAAGATTCTCCTTCATAGGACTGGAAGAATTTAATATGACAAGTATGAAATGAAATTTATTTTTCTGAAGTTTCAATCTTCTTGGACTTTGAATATTTGCATACATGTATTTATATATGAACACTATAGTGTCCAAAAGTTTGTGGACACCTGACCATCACCCCAATGTGTGGTTCTTCCCCAAACTGTTACCATAATGTGGTACAATTGTCTATAGTGTGTGTCTTTGTATGCTGTAGCATTAAAATTTTCCCTTCGCTAGAACCAAGAGACCCAAACCTGTTCACATAAAGCACATCACATAAATGTGATGGTCAGGTGTCCACATACTTTTGGCCATATATTGAATGTGTATATAAATGTGCCTCACCAACTGCTGAGTGGTAATGGGAGAGTGCCTCTGCCAGTTGCCCTGCGGCCAGAAGCTTGCGGCCCATCTCCAGGTGCTGCTCAATTTCAACATGGGTGGCACCTAACACACCTGAAATGCAAATGAAAGTCACTAGTAGTGCTTATTTAACATTGACATTTAACCAGCAATTACAAACCACCACTCATTTCCAGATTTCCTCATTGGTGCACCCAAACATACAATTCAAAAACCAACAGTAATTGCACAACACAGTCTGTATAGGAAAATATTTTTTGCATACTATGTAAAACCACTACCACTATTACATAACACGAAAGTGCTGATATACAGGGTATCCCAGAGAGACTTTAAGAATACCTTTGACAAATGAAGAACTGAACAGAATTTAAATTATTCTCATGGCTGGATCTCATGAAGCTGTCGCAAGGTTGCGATGGACTTTAACAGGAAACAGATCACACACATCACACACGACACTGCTGCCAAACTTTTTAACAATTTCAAACAAAAGACTGGAAGCGTTGCGGTCCAACCGAGAAGTGGACATCCACTGCCAAATAGGTTGAACTTGATCGGCAACAATGTTTAGGTAGGCGGTATGTGTCAAATTAACATCCAAATGAATGTCAGGACCCACAGCTTCCCAGGAAAACATTACCCAGAGCATCACACTGTCTCTGCTGCTTGCCTTCTTCCCTTATTGCATCCTGGTGCCATCTCTTCCCCAGGTAAGCGTATGGGATCGGACCAGACGTGCTAGCCTTCACTCCTCACACGCCTCAAATGAGCCATTGGCAGCCATGGCCCTGTCGCCGGTTCACCGGTTGTCCTTCCTTTAACCACTTTTGGAAGGTACTAACCACTGCATACTGGGAACACCCCACATGACCTGCCATTTTGGAGATGCTCAGACCCAGTCGTCTAGCCCAGATCACAATCTGGCCCTTGTCAAAGTCACTCAGATCCTTACATGTGCCCATTTTTCCTGCCTCCAACACATCAACTTCGAGACCTAACTGTTCACTTCCTGCCTAAAATATCCCATCCCTTGACAGGTGCCACTGTAACAAGATAATCAGTGTTCTTCACGTCACCTGTCAGTAATTATAATGTTATGGCTGATTGGTGTACTGTAATCAGAATCCCCAACAAAACACATTCCTCATGAGGTTAATATACCACCACAAAGTACTAAATAGTCACAGTGACTCGTGACAGTTACAAATGTATATATACATTTTTAACGAATCTAACAGGTTTCTGTGTTTAACATTATTACATACACTGTATGTGGTTTTTGACAGAGCCACAGTCTACACTTATATATATATATATATATATATATATATATATATATATATATATGGAAGAACATAAACACATATCACACTGTTCAAGACACGCTACACTTAGAATGTATTTATCTAATAAATCAGTTATTGTCAGCACTCTTACCGTCCAACTGCAGGTCCAGGACGACACACAGTAGTGATATTGACGACAGGAGGCTACTTAAACCTTTCCGGCGTCCCGACTCCATCGCTTTAAATCGTCTCACCTCCGTAGTTGAACTTTTTTTTCTTAAATGTACAATTTCCGACGAAAAATTTCACAGCCTTAAAATCAACTTTTAATGAAGATAACGCCAAAGGAAAATCTTTACAGGTAAACATCAACTTCCTGATATGATGTTTCAAGTGTCCGACTGACAAATGCTTCCGACTGCGTCATCAAACCGCAGAAATAAAGTTCCGACAAGCCTGTGTTTATTTTAACTCTTATTCCGAGATACAAAGATGAATTGTCATTTCACATCGTACGACAGTTTAGCTAAGACGCAGTTGTAATGCCTATTACGAACCGCTGTCAGTTTATGCTTTCGAAACTCCCTTCGAGCTATTGGGCGTAGAATTCAAATCGGCCTGCATGTCAGCGAGGTGAGTGGCTGGCCGGGACGAGACCGCGTCTAGGTTTGCACTCGTGTTTCCCCTCTAACGTGGTCGCGTCCCATTGGCTAAATGTTTTAATACACGCGTACGGCACGCCCATTTCCATATTAGGCAAGCCACCGTATCAGTTTCCATCATGAGATATTTATTCCTATGTATAACCACCTTGCCAAATCTATTAACAGTGATATTTTCTTCCAAGTAAATATAGAGCAACTGTCCTCCTCCTCTTCACACCCTCACCCCTTGTGTAATTTAAAGTACTCTGTGATACAAATGATTATTTTATTTATTTATTTATTTATTTATTTCACACTTGTAGCTATAAAACAAGACATAAACACACAGAATATGCATATGATTTTTTTTTGACCTTCATTCATATGAATGTGCCAGGGAATTATAAATATCACAAATAATCCAACAAGATTATTCATTTATATTGTGAACGACTGTTCTTTTACAAAATCACATAAAAAGCATTAATATAAAATGTAAATATGAATGTGAAATTTGTTATGTTACAAAACAGCATTGTTTCAAGGCATTTCTGTACAACAGATTTTAAAATATATGGGTTTAAAATAACTCAGGTATTCTCTAAGTTCAGTTGCTTTAAGTAAAGGCACACATTTGGCACGGTTTCAAAACTTGATTCCAACAAACATATGCTGCTTCCAAGTCTTGTACGAGTCTACATACACTATGTACATATTTGCAGTCTGAACAAATGAACGTGAACAAACTGTGGGTCTTTATCATTTTTATACAGTGACCTGACCTGCACTGGTCTGGTTAACTGTTTGATCATTTATCAGACATATGCATTCTTGTCATAAGTGCTTTGAGCATCTCTCCTTGATGCTGCTCCTGCAGAGTATATGGTTCCTCTGGAGGGTTGATATGCATACGCACTGGAAAAAGTAATATAATAATTAGATTCCATGTACAAAAATATGTACCTGTGATTGGGTGTGTGTGTGTGTGTGTGTGTGTGTGTGTGTGTATGAGAGCAAGAGAGAGAGAGAGCGAGAGAGAGAGAGAGAGAGAGAGAGAGAGAGAAAGAGAGGGAGATACTCACGGCTTTTCATCTGTGTTAGTTTTGCAGGAAAACACTAGACACACACCAGCACAGATGGCAAGAGTCCCAGAGCACCATCCAATGTACAATCCCTCTCCTAACTCATACCTTCATCCCGAAAACATACAACAGTAAAACAACGTAAACAACCTGGATACAACTAACACACTGCACCTACTGCCATACAGTGGGGTCCTAAAGCCTGAAACCACTATTTTGCATTCTTTTCTAATTTAATTTATAAAATAAATTACATATTATATTATCAGCAACAACTTGAATGAAAATAAGAATCTTAGAAATATTTATACAAATTTCAGAATTCTTCAGTATTCGGTGTGTCCTTCTCTTGTGCTTTAATGGCATTGTGCACTCAAGCTGATATGGCCTCCACAAGTTTGTGTAAAACTTGACAATCCATGTTAGATAAAATCCATCTGAGTTACATCTGAACATGTGCTTCACTGGAAGGGATATCTGATCTTTTGTACAAAGGAATTCATGTTTAATATCACAACTTTACTTACTTTTAAATAGGGACTCAGAAATAGAGCAGAATCTTCAATGTCGAATAAGTAAATATTGAATATTGAATATGAAGTTTTAAATGAAAAAAAAAAAAAAAATCCCAGATTTTCAGTGTGGTCGCAGACTTTTGGACCCCTAATCTGAGTGTGTGTGTGTGCGTGAGTGTGTGCACGCTATTCCATCCATCTGACTCCAGATGGCAGCATCCCCTCACTTCATAAACCATAACTCACTTTGTGCCTGGGTAAAGTGGATTGAAGAACTCCTGGGTGATGTTGAACGCATACCAGGACACAGATATCATTGTGCACAAGCCTTTGGTGAAAAGATGAACAAACAGAGCAGCAACATTATCTTGAGTCAATTACACCATGCTTACTACATTCCTTTGTCTTGCTATATTTCTTGTAATATGTCTACATAACATGTAATCACTGCATTTTGGCTTTTTACCCTGTAGGATGAAGAAGACACCTCCGGTTCCAGCAAGCTTGCCTTTGAGAACCTGGTTGTCCTCAGCTGCTTTGCAGCACTGCATGCCTATGAGTGTAGCAACCAGGCCGAATGTGCCGAGAACCACAGAGGCGATCATAAGAGCCCTCGATGCCTGAAGATACCCTGCATGGACATATGAGTATAGACATGCATCTTCTTAAATGGGCTATTCAACATTTTGGATATAAGGGAATTGTCAAATAAACTTGGATTCATGAAAACGTATAAGAATTTGAACAAGTCAGTTGGATTTAATTCAATTGTATCAATACCTTCCAAGACAAGATACAAGCCCTAACCCTAATTCTGACTTTTGCCATCTTTAGTACAAGTTACGTTATTTATGAACGTGCAGTTATAAGATCTTATTCAGGATTTCAGGATCTGAAAATCTGGAGTTGAAAGGAATATAAAGGCTTTCCTGCAAATTTTGTAACAGTTTTTGAAAAGAAAAAAAAAAGCAAGGATAATTCATGCAAACCATTTTCTTTACACTTTCTTATGTTCTGCACTAAAGCAATGTGCCTAATACATGGCATATTTCATGTTTTCCCTTACTGTAATTAAGTTAATAAACTTTTACAATTAGTAAAACAAACACAAACAAACAAACAATTGTTTTCTGGGGGAATGGCAGGAATGGGCTGCAGATTCCACTTTACACGTAAGGCACATAAGGATAGTAAAACTTAATATACTATTATAATATTACTCTTAGTATAAGAATTATAATAAAGTATCTCTCTTAATATAAGAATTATAATACAGTATCACTCTTAGTATAAGAATTATAATAAAGTATCACTTTTAGTATAAGAATTATAATAAAGGATCACTTTTAGTATAATAATGATAATAAAGGCTGGGAAAAGCTTCCAAGAATGAAAAACAAAGTGATATCTTTAACATAACAAAAGGTCAAAAGGAAACAGAGAAAAACAAACGGGAAGTTTTAAAGGATAGAGTTAGTGATAGAGAGGGCTTACCGGAGAGGGCGAGTAGAGAGGGGAACTCACGGCAGTTGTGCACTCCGGTTGAATCAGTAGCGCACGACATCCACAGGTTCTCATACAGAGTGGCGGTGGTGATAACACTCCCATCCACAGTGGAGGTCTTCCAATAGCGGTTCGGTATGGTGACCCCTACCATAATCCAGGCCAAAAACCCGAGAATCATGGCCACCACTTCAACAACTGGATCCATTTGTTGTTTTCTGAGTGTGTCAAATCCACAATCCTGTCTTCTTGTACTGCACTTCTTACTGTGTCACTGTGAACATGGCCAGTTACCTGCGATTCCGAGAGGAGCACGCGCACACCTGTGAGAAAACTATTACAAAGATGCTAAGTATAAAGCAAGCAGATCAATGATTTATGAGGCCATTTGCCCTTCCCTCTCCCTCTCTCTCTCTCTTGTGCTTTTCTCCTTCAGTTTAAACCCTGAAACTCAGCAGCTGGTTATCGAGAGACCAGCAGCACCAAAGTCCAACGTTACGCCCAGTGTCCTTGATGGCATGGTGGATTTCAACAGTGATTGTCTGGGAAACTCAAAGCTGTTTTTCAGAGGCATCATTTAGCCTATACTCTCAAAAAAAAAACAATAACCAACAACCCAAAAACCTAAACTATACCTTTCTCTGATGTGGCATCCTCATGGGTAAAATTTTTGCTGCACCTTTCTATAGATCTGTATCCTTCACCTGGAGATGTGGAAACAACATACCTTTAACATGATTTGAGATAAATAAATGGTCCATAATTAGTTCAAGAAAAGCTTTAAAAGTACACAACACACATGTCTATGTAACAGACAGACTTGGGGAGTAACAAAATACATGTAATGGTGTTATGTAATCAGGATACAAAAATGGTAACTGTAATCTGTTACAGTCATGACAAAAAACAAGTAATCAGATCACAGGTACATTTTGTAACAAATGGGAATACTATCAGAATAATAAAAAAAATGCTTCATTTAAAACCAAAGAAATTAATCTTTTGACATAACACAATATAGACAGCTGCTTGATTATAGTTCTGGTTCTCTCTTGCCTGATTCGTGATTCACATGAGCAACCTTCTGATGCATGCACAAATAAATTTTACACAAAGTTAATTTGGTAGAAGTGAGCACAAATTGTTCTCCGAAATGCTTTTGTTAGGGTGACCATATGTCCTCGATTTTCAGGACATGTCCTTTTTTTTGGACCTCAAAAAAACCCAAAACGTCCAGCCAGGATTTCAAAATTTGAGAAAATTTGAGGATTCAACTTTAGTTTCTTTATGATGTGCTTATGGTCTAATACTGCAACATTTGTGCACATATTCGCATTGTTTTAACCCCTCTGTGTAATTCCCGCCTTCTCACACACCATTTTGTCAATTATGAAAGGCTTGCAGCGACTATTGGCCAAATTCATGCCTCTCAACCATTAGCCTACACTCAGCAAATGCTCTAAATTTTCCATTGCTACACTGATGACACTCAACTCTGTATTAGCTCACACCATTCTGCTCCTTTCCCCACAAATTCCTTATCTGAATGTATCAAGGACATTAATTCCTGGATGACCAGTAATTTTCTCAAACTCAATATTGAAAAACCAGATGTCTTAGTAGTAGCATCTCCACATGATCCATCTCGTCCTCCTGATCAGTTAATTGACATTAATGGTGTCCTGGTCAGACCATTCTCTACCGTCTGCAACCTTGATATTATCTTCATCAGTTCTTGGCTTGATTATTGTAATGCTCTCTTTTCTGGCCTTCCCACTAAAACAATCAATAAATTGCAATACATCCAGAATTCATCACACATCACTCCTATCCTGTGCAGGTTACACTGGTTACCTGTTTCATATCGGATCCAATATAAAGTTCTCCTTATCACTTTCAAAGCCTTACATGGTCTAGCCCCCTCACACATTGCTGATTATAGCACAGAGCTGCTGAAATGCTGCCACTGTATTTTACCATTTATTATTCAGTACGATCATTAATTCACAGCACAAAAAAAGAAGAATCAATGTAAAAAAAAAATAAAAAAAAAGATTTTGTCAAACCAGTAATTGTTCTAAAATATATACAAATCTATGAAGTAAGAAGATTGACAGGCATGTGGAATGTGCAGGAGCTAGCTAGCCTGAAAATCAAGTCTCCAAAAATTAAATAATAGCAAACATACCCTCACCATGCACTTTATTAGGAACACCTGTACACTTGCACATTCATGCAGTTATATGATGTGGTAGCAAAAGAAATCATCAGTGATCTCAGTGACTTTGATGGTGGCATGGTTGTTGGTACCAGGTGGGTTAGTTTGAGTATTTCAGAAACTGCTGATCTCCTGGGAATTTCACACAAAACATTCTCTAGAGATTACACAGAATGGTACGAAAAATAAAAAACATTGAGTGAGCGACAATTCTGTGTGTGGAAACACTTTGTTGATAAGAGAGGTCAGAGGACAATGGCCAGAATGTTTTGTGCTGCCAGAAAGGATATAATAACTCATATAATCACTCTTTACAACTGTGGTACACAGGAAAAAATATCAGCATGGACAAAACATTGAAGATTGAGGTGGATGAGCTACAACAGCAGAAGACCACATTGAGCTCCACTCTTGTCAGCCAAGAACAAGTATCTGAAGCTATCATGGGCACAGACTCAACAAAATTGGACAGCTGAAGATTGGAAAAAGACCAATTTGTTTTCTAATCGTCAACTGTTCAATGGACAACACTGTGATTAAACCCAGTGTAAGTGTTTTGCAAGTTGTTTTGTTGGTTGCTTGTTTTTTTCCTTCTAATCTTTTATTTCTCTTTTCTCACTTTTAAAGTTAACGGTACATTTTGGGTGCCTTTGGATTTGTGTTTGCAATAAAACAGAGTCAGAGTCTCACAGCCAAGCTCCAAAATATAGTGGAAAACCCCTTCCCAGAAGAGTGGAGGTTATTATAACAGCAAAGGGGAACAAAATATGGAATGGTTAATGCAAAAAGCACATATGGTATGCTGATGTAATGGTTAGGTGTCCACATACTTTTGGCCATATAGTGTAATATTCCCCTCCTTAAACACTTTGTATTCAACTCATCGGCTACTCATCAAGTGTTGAATTCAGGACATGGCACACAAATCAGTTATTGGTTGATTTACTGAAAGACCTGAGTTTGACACTAATATACAGACACATACAAATCACCCAAATGCCCCCAATTTTGCCATAATGTTTGGCATTTCTTCTATTTTAGGGGAATTTTATAAATGTTTTCTGTTCATTACCACAATATGTTGCATGAGACAGCTATTTGCATATCAATATGGTAAAAATATTATTGTGTAAACCTATTAATGGAGCCTGTGCAGCACCACAGTTGAGCTGTAATGAAAGAAAACAGTAATAGGTTGGGAATATTTTATTTATCATCTAATAATAGAAATGTAAAGAGTGAAAATATTAGCCTGCAACATACTGTTGTGACACTGTTCTAGTTTAAATGTGTAGAAAAATACATTGCAGTTTTTGAACTGGTGAATTAATTGGCTGAAAAGTCATTTTAAATAAAGCTGTTTTTAAAACACACACCACCAGTTAGGACACACCAATTTATCTTTTGCCTTAAGGTTGTCAATGATTGATTCCTTCTTTCTTCAGTTAGCTTTTAAATTCAATATTACATTAGATTTTTGTACTTTGGACATGATTTATGCTTACGTTTCCTCATTTGTCAGTCGCTTTGGATAATAAATGTAAATATACGGTATCTCACAAAAGTGAGTACACCCCTCAAATTTTTGCAAATATTTGATTATATCTTTTAATGTGACAACACTGAAGAAATGACACTTTGCTACAATGTAAAGTAGTGAGTGTAAAGCTTGTATAACAGTGTAAATTTGCTGTCCCCTCAAAATAACTCAACACACAGCCATTAATGTCTAAACCGCTGGCAACAAAAGTGAGTACAACCCTAAGTGAAAATGTCCAAATTGGGCCTAAAGTGTCAATATTTTGTGTGGCCACCATTGTTTTCCGGCACTGACTTAACCCTCTTGGGCATGGAGTTCACCAGAGCTTCACAGGTTGCCACTGGAGTCCTCTTCCACTCCTCCATGACGACATCACGGAGCTGGTGGATGTTAGAGACCTTGTGCTCCTCCACCTTACGTTTGAGGATGCCCCACAGATGCTCAACAGGGTTTAGTCCAACACCTTCACCCTCAGCTTCTTTAGCAAGGCAGTGGTCATCTTGGAGGTGTGTTTGGGGTTGTTATCATGCTGGAATACTGCCCAGCGGCCCAGCCTCCGAAGGGAGGGGATCATGCTCTGCTTCAGTATGTCACAGTACATGTTGGCATTCATGGTTCCCTCATTGAACTGCAGCTCCCCAGTGCCGGCAGCACTCATGCAGCCCCAGACCATGACACTCCCACCACCATGCTTGACTGTAGGCAAGACACACTTGTCTTTGTACTCCTCACCTGGTTGCCGCCACACACGCTTGAGACCATCTGAACCAAATAAGTTTATCTTGGTCTCATCAGACCACAGGCCATGGTTCCAGTAATCCATGTACTTACTCTGCTTGTCTTCAGCAAACTGTTTGCGGGCTTTCTTGTACATCATCTTTAGAAGAGGCTTCCTTCTGGGACGACAGCCATGCAGACCAATTTGATGCCGTGTGCAGCATATGATCTGAGCACTGACAGGCTGAAACCCCACCCCTTCAACCTCTGCAGCAATGCTGGCAGCACTCATACGTCTATTTCCCAAAGACAACCTCTGGATATGACGCTGAGCACGTGCACTCAACTTCTTTGGTCGACCATGGCGAGGCCTGTTCTGAGTGGAACCTGTCCTGTTAAACCTCTGTATGGTCTTGGCCACCGTGCTGCAGCTCAAGTGTCAGGGTCTTGGCAATCTTCTTATAGCCTAGGCTATCTTTATGTAGAGCAACAATTCTTTTGTTCAGATCCTCAGAGAGTTCTTTGCCATAAGGTTCCATGTTGAACTTCCAGTGACCAGTTTGAGGGAGTGTCAGAGCGATGACACCAAATTTAATACACCTACTCCCCATTCACACCTGAGACCTTGTAACACTAACAAGTCACATGACACCGGGGAGGGAAAATGGATAATTGGGCCCAATTTGGACATTTTCACTTAGGAGTGTACTCACTTTTGTTGCCAGTGGTTTAGACATTAATGGCTGTGTGTTGAGATATTTTGAGGGGACAGCAAATTTACACTGTTATACAAGCTGTACACTCACTACTTTACATTGAAGCAAAGTGTCATTTCTTCAGTGTTGTCACATGAAAAGATATAATCAAATATTTACAAAAATGTGAGGGGTGTACTCACTTTTGTGAGATACTGTATATGATTTTTCCAGCTACACCAATAACTCTTTTATATGGCTGCTATGTGATCTAGGCATGAATCTTGTCTGTGGTCATTTCTGTGGTCTTTGCATTCCATTGCAAGTTAAAAAACAACCCAAACATTTTGCCAAACATTGGGGGATTGTGACCGTAGTTGATTAAAGCAAACATTTTCTATGGATATTTAGAAACAATCACAGTTCATGGCTATAATGTTTCGCATAGGTGCAATATGGGTAACTGTCGCAAATATTACATTGTCCAGGATGTACATCATCACCTGATGTTTTTGCTACACTTTTATATGACATGCAAAAAAATCAAATCAATTAAAAGTTGATATTTAATCAAAATGACACACCTAAGTTAACTTAATCACCTGTGAGTTTTTCAGTAACCCTCGAGAACTCTGCTATAGGCTTTGCATTTTCTTTAAGGCTAAATGATATCATTAACTTAGGTTGGTCAACTACTGCACAATGCTGATAATGATCTGGAATGATGTTTATTAGCTTGTGAAATGAGATTAATTTCTTCTCATTTAATACTGAACAAACTGAAACCTTCACTGACCTAGGATCAGTGTTTAGACAGCCCACTTGTCGTGCTAAGCTAATATCCTTTGAAGATAGCCTGGTCTAAGGACAGCAGGCTATCTTGGCCGGTATTGATGTGAATTAACTTCGTTGCGTTATAAAGGTCAAGTTTATGGCTGTCATGTTTACAAGGGTTTGGTTTTTATTGCTGTTTGAGCACAATGTGGTTTTTCACACTATGGACATTCTATAAAATGTTATATAGTGACTTGTGTAGTGCAGACATATAAAACAGGCAGTTTCTTCAGGTTATTGTTCTGTAAAGTAAAAATCATGAGGAGAGATTTAATTACTAAAGACAACAGTAGGGCAAATTCTTTAAAGGCTGACTTCACAAGGGTTGATGTTTTCACTGTCACTTTCAGGACCCCCTGTGACCCACATGATCTATCTGAATAAATTTTAACCAAATCCAGCCAGTCTGAATGCTTCTGTGGGGGTGTGGTATATGTTCAGAAGGATGTGAAGCAACAGGTACATGTAAAGTGTATTAAGATACACTTGAGCTAAGAACTTTAAAAATTTTAAGTCCAAAGTGGTATAATTGTGTTGTTATAAATGAATCTGTATAAATGTCAATTAAACTGAGTTCATCTAAAGTAAGAAGAGTGTTCAGTCTCCAGAAAAAAACTCGCTTTCCAGATGCCTAGTCATCATTTACTTTTACTTCAGTTAATTTTTAACAACAAGGTGGAACATAAAGAGCATTACTGATGGCAGCCATAATCTATCCTGTTGTAAAAACCAGTGACGTACCAAAATGATCTTAGATCTAAGTGATGGAAAGGTGACATGATCAACGATGTGAGAACAGCCCATAGCATGATTCACAGGACTGTTGACCATGTTATGTGCAAGCTCAATAAGCAATTTGTTTCTCTCAGGGCCCAACTATTGTTTTGACTGAATATTTCAGGGCAGAATGGTATCACTTCGGCTTGATGTTAGAGCTAGACATAGATTGGTACAGCTCACACACTGCTTTAAAAACACATCCATTTTAAAAAGGTTAACAGCACATTACAGTTATAAAGCCACAAGTTGTCATTGTGTACAGATGGGTATATTATCTTTCCAACTCATACTCTTTAATTGTATGGATCCTGATAACTTTAGTTCCCTTTCTAGGTGCCTCAGTGAAACTGGGCACTATTGATTAGCATGAAAACCATATGCACACAGACTCAGATTAAACACATACACACACACACACACAACAGTACACACACGTGACAGCAAATCCCAATTATAACAACAATACTTGGAAAGCAAAAGAGGGCCTTGTGATTACGAGAACACTTACTTGGACTTCGGTCAAACCATACTATACTACACTATTAAGACAACATTGCTGCTTCGATATAAAAACAAAGAGACAGCTGCATGGAAACATATTTCTGTATTGCACATAGCATATGCCAAATTTATAAATATGAAGTTATGGTGTTACATTGTAATAACTCGAGTTATGATTAGAACCTGCTAACAAGTTATACTGGTGTTATACATTTGTTTTTTAAACATATGTGAAAGGAAATACTTATGTAGATATTTCACCCAAAGAGTTTAATATACACACACAAAAAGATACTATATGAGGCTGCTTTGTAAAAGTGATGCTGTGATTATTTTGTGCAAGTAAAAAAGAAAAGAAAAGAAAAGAAGAAAAAAAAAAACGGAAAAGAAAACATAAGATATATTAGTCAGTCCACTTCCTGGTGTTTAATAATGATAAGCCACTCTCAAATGTTTAATTAACCAATGTTGTTCCATTGAAGCTATAAAACTCCACTTCCTTGTTAGGATTTTCCAGATTTGGCCACAGCCAATCCAACTAGTCCTGCTAATCCTGCCACGCCCAAGCCGATGCCTCCAACAATAGCCATGCCAACCAGGCCATCTGAGAAAAAGAGAGACAAAACATGTTATTTATTTATATAAATGTGTCTACTGTAACACTTATTATAAGATGTGTATGAGTAGCAATAAAAATAAAGCAAGTAAGTAATGAAAACTTAAAGTCTAAAACATTACAGCTTTGTATGGAAGCCCTAAGCGGCCACGCATTAGAATAATTTTTTCTTTCTTGTTTTCTTGTGATCTTGAATAAATTTTCTCGTGATCTCAAACACAAAGAGGTGTTTTCTCACGACGTCATTTTATCGCCATCATAAATTAGATCAAAATAATTGGCCGCTGTAGACTTTATCTCCGCAAGAGAGAGAGGTGTCCCCTTCTCAAGTTTCGGACACTAATGTGGAAGTTGTCAATCACCGAAGGCATAGATCTTTTTCAGCTTGAGTGAGTCCTTAGTCAAAGTAAAAATGAATCTGTTCATCCATGATGCTGCAGGATTGTGCTAAGCTTTTGCTGCCTCCAGAACAATAAAAACAAGCTATTTTGAGTACACAGAAAAATGAAGTCGAGATCATGGGAAAACAAGAAAGAAAGAAAAAATAATAATGCATGGCCACTTAGGGCTTCCATAGCTTTGTACACCATCATCAATCTTTTCTGTTGCTTGCTAGATGATGCGGTTTGTTATACGTCTCAGGCGCAACCTTCTCTCAAAAACGACAGCAAATGGTGAAAATTATCCAATCATTTATTTATCCTGGCCCAGTGGGGACTTTTATAATAGAAGAGGGTATGAGGAAACCCATCACTATATACCTAACACACCCTGTGTATAATGACTGGCTGTAGACTTTTACTACTTTTACACCACACAGATTGACACGCAGTATCTTATACCGAGTTGATTTTACTGTGAAGCATTTTGATTGACACCTGCTGTCTTTTAAATGTAGGTGCCATAGAAATAAAGCTGACTTGACTTAGCAGGTTTACACACGCACATGCGCACACACACACGCACGCACACACAGCACGTTTTCCTTCTTTATTTCTCTAGCTTAATACTGTAATCCCTACACCCAACCTTAATCTTAAATCTTAATGTTTTGGCTATTAATTTTCCCAAGAACAGCTGTATTATTTGTTAAAAATGTGAAGGCCAGGCAAATCCCCACAATTTCCAAATTCTCTATATGTATTTCTATCTTTATGAAAGTATTTGCTCCACAAAGGTTTAAAATTTACCCATACCCACCTTTCCTTAGTGCCTGTTTGATGAGCTTTTCCAACTCAAGGGCCTGGTTATTTCCAGGTTCATTCTTAAGCAGAATGCGAACATACTTTAAAGCTTTCTCATAGTCCTGAGGAAAAAAGAGAAAGACGCCACAGATAAGAAAAAAAAAAGACATCCATTTACTCATTGTTCTCAATAACAAGACACTCAGACAGTACTTCAGTAACACAACCTGTTCACTGATAGCAATTCTCTTTCAAAAAATGAGCAATGTTTAACAAAAAAATAAGTCACAAACTATTATACATCATAATAAACACAAACTCATTCATAATAAAGCAGGGTATGAATACCAAAAACAGCAGTCAAGTCATTATACTCACTTTAAGTCTGTAGTTTGCAACAGCCAGATAAAACAGAAAGTCTCTCTGGTCATCCTTTGTGGTCTTCTGTACCAGCTCTGTAACAGTCAAATAATTCATACAATGATGATGAAGATGCTTTATCTCTCCCACACACACACACACACACACACACACACACACACACTCTCTTAACTGAGGTATTGCCCACAAGATAAAAATGCCATGTCATGGTACTTGAAAACATTTATACTTTACACAATTTGCATGTTAGCTAACAAACTGAAAGACGAGGGAAAAGAAAAAGCATTTCACTATTTATCAAAACAATTGAACAATTATAAAGATTCTAATCTTCTTGCCAATCAGATCTTAAATTCTTATAAAATACAGACAAAAGTTCAGAAGTGTGTATTGTGACAATTTATCACTATATCGATATTATAAAGGGTGTCTCAAAAGTCTCCATACATAGGGAAAATTAACACTTTTTTAGCAAAATACTTAGTTTATATTATATATATTTTTCAGATAGGCAGTCTTTAACCCTTGTGCATCAATTAAAAAAAAATTACACATAGGTCCATAGAGGACAAAATTGTCCATGTCCAAAAACTGTCATAAAAATATTATATTTTAACATTTGTTCGCACTTTCCAGCGTCAGTTCTGATCATAATTACCAAACATTCATTCATTCTCAGAATTATAACCCTTTAAATGCTGGTTTGTTTACATAATGCCATAGATGTACTTTTTTATGGAAAAAAAAAAGAAAAATAGTCATTATTTTCCATATACTAAATGCTACGCAGAATTTTTTTCTTTGATTATTACCATCTTTGATATGTAAAGGATTAACAACATTCATTATGATGCATTCATATTTTTTATGCAGTGTCATATTTATAAAAAAACAACAACAACAAACCCTACCACTCAGGTCCATGAAGGACAAAATTGTTTAAAATAAATAAATAAATAAACTGTCATAGAAATATTATATATTAATATTTTTTTTCCACTTTCACAGACTTTATTTATTTTTATTTTTTTACCAGCATCAGTTTTGATCATAATTACCAAACATTCATTCATTTTCAGAATTTTAACCCTTTAAATGTTGGTTTATTTACATAATGCAAAAATCTTCAAAGCTCAGTAACCTTCTTTGACTCATATTCATGGGGTGGAATTTGTGATTTCCAGTACAAGATCATTTCTTTCTTTCAAACTGTTCACACACACAAAATTTTCAGCACACACATACAAACCACAACTCTGATATACATACAAACACACTCACACAATTATAGCTGAGTCATTTATTCAGGTGGTCTGCAGAGCTCTATAATACAGCAGAATCAGAAAAAATTAAAAGCATGTATTTTCCCCAGAGGCTAAACCTGAGAAAATACTACACATTTCAGAAAATATGCTTTAAAAATTCAATGTTTTGAAACCTTGTCAACAAAATAAAAGCCTATTAATACAGAATGCATCATTTTATGCTTAAATGTCACAGGGATTAAATATTTCAGTTTGAATGGGTTTCAATGGAGATATTTTTGTCCTTAAGGTCCTAAATATAACGATTTTGTGTGCCTAGTTTAAAATAGACTTATGAAAGCAAATGATGGTGAAATATTAAAATTCCAATAAAAAAAGTATGATGTTTGCGTTAACACAGACAAAATTATATATATAAAAAAATGTAAACATGAAAGAGACAAAAATGTCCATAAGGATGCACAAGGGTTAAGAATGCCATTGACAAAAGAAGAACGTATTGAAATCATTCTCATAGCTGGACTTTAACAGGAAACACAGCAAGCACATCACACAAACACACACACACACACACACACACAACGCTGTTGCCAAATTTATTAACAAATTCAAAAAGACTGGAAGTGTTGCAAACCAACTGAGAAGTGGACATCCACAAACATCCACTGACGAAGGCACGACTGATACGGTGCTGGCAAACACAGTCCCCTATGTATAGAGACTTTTGGGACACCTTGTATGGTCATATTGCCCAGTCCTAGTAACAACTACTTTATATAGTCCAACAGGATAACGCACCAGATGAGCAATAATATGTATTCTAAAAGGACTCACCCTCCAATAGCTGAATCCCTGTCTTTATGTCGTTCGTATATTTACTTCTGATTAAACACCAAGCATACTCAAACTTGGTGTCTTTGGACACAGCCCCCTTCGCCAGTTCCAAGTTGTATTTTTTCTCAAACCTCTGTTAAAAAAAAAAAAAAAAAAAAACACACAAAATAATAATACCAACAGAAGAAACAACAAAATTACATCATCTGCTGTATACCTTCTGTCAAGACCACAAACAGGAAAATGTTAATTAACGCTGTAAAAGCTATTTAACTGATGTCTCTGATATTTGAGAGTTATCTACCTGTTTTGAAAAGGTACTGTTTTCCCATAATTTATTCACGTTATCTACAGAAACAAAAAGTAAAAGCTGCTCAGCACAGTCATAAAATTATAAAGGTCAAACTATAAAATGGTGTGGATTATCAGAATAACCTCATTTTAGTCCATGATCTAAATGTTCCACTTTTAGTAATTAGTTTAACATGATATGAAATATATCTAGCTATCTACTGGTATATTTCGTGATGTTTGATGTATAGTTCTGCTGTTAACTGTGCAAACACTTTTGGGGTCAAAAGTTAAGTGGTCTGATTCCTTTGTCATATGATATTTGTGTCTAATAATTAATGTATTTGGAAGAAAGCAAATAGTAGTTTAGTAAAGTTAAAAAAAGACACTGAGCTATTGAAAATAAACAAGAGCTTCCAGGGCTCATATTATATTAATTTGCTATTTCTTTCTTTTTACCTCTTCCCTCATTTTTTATGAAATGTATTAATCGTTTGCCAGTAGTTACAAAATGTCTTGTTTCTTGCAGACTAAAGGTTTTGAGTCATTTCAGTGTGTTTAAAATAAAACCACACACACACACACTAAAATGACTCAAATATGAATATCGTTGAGCAACACCTGTGAATATGGTTGAGCAACACTATATTTAGTTTGGATACTCAAATTAGAGCACTGATGACATCATCTAATCAACTAACTCATTCATTGATCATACTGTAAAATTAAGCAGGGTAACTTTCCAATGTGGCAGATGGTTAATAGAAGCACACAGCAGTAAAGTTAGGTGCTTTTTTTTGGCACTAATACCTTTTGAACTGCCTGCCATAGCTACAACAGAGTTTCAAATTCACAGCAGTACAACAGAGAACAACAACTGTTTGTAGTTCTCAGTGACATTTGACATAAATATCTTTTAATGTTAATCAAGAAAAACTTAGACCACAGTTAACATTGCCACAAAATGCTTTTTCTTTCTTTCCAAGAACGAATGTAGGTCATTGCAGACAAATTTGTTTTCATTTCAGTGGATTACATAATATTGAGGTACCTATAAGCTATAAATAATAGAAATGAGTGCTGAAAATGATAATAGCCCTTTAACTACTGCATGTAGAAAGATCCTACAGCTTACTTGTGTTATTTATCTTGAGCTTGTAAATACTTATTCTAGCATAATTTACATGTAACTGATTACAGTTCCTCATGCTTATTTTATTACAAATGCACTTACATGAACTGTAGAAGTGAAATCACCCATATGACATGTCCATTAACACACACTCTTTGCTATGTTGGTTTCACATAGTCTGACTTTCCTCCTTATATGTATATTTGAACAGTCCTCACTGCAATCACTAAAGACATCTGTTTGAGTAAATGCATTTAAAAGGCACTTTATAAACTAACAGTCACAAACTACAGTTCTGAAAGAAATGGTTATTAAGATAAACAGCTTTTCCTAGTCCTAATACTGATTTGGATCAAAAAGTTCAGTAACAAATGATGCACATTTACAGACAATTCTTGTATTTTATCACTGAATTGGTTTTCCTTCTGTAGCGAATATTAGAGATCATTTTTCTTACCACAGACATAAAAACACAATTGTTAACCATGGATTTCATGTGCAAACCTCCCCAAAACTCTAAGTAAATAACACAATTAACCTGATGTTTATACGTACACTAGTTATGGAACTATTGTCAGTTCTCCCTATAAATGTTGCTGTAAATACCTCATTTTATAATTGCAAGTAGACAAACAGGTCAGAATACTTATAACTGAGGAATTAAAGGGAGTGTGCTGATGGACACATCACATGGGATCTCACACAGAAGATACCTTATTTCAGGTACGGTATACTCACTGAGATTAGAATAACTATTGAAAACTGTAATTAAAGCTAAATGAAGCAACACAATCTATATCTATTGTTAATGAGAATAATATTTTTAAATGATATTTTAACTCACTTAGAAGACAAACGGTGTGTGCGCACTGATGTAGGTGTGCTCTTATAGAGTTCAATAATGTTTTTGTGTGTTAAACGTCACAAAAATGAACAAAAAGACGGTGTTTATCATGCTCTGCTGTCAGGATGATATGAATATGTAACCCTGTGCTGGCTACGACAGGGCGTTCAAAAGTAATTATTGTCATAAAAGACAAAGAGCAAAAACACATTTAACTTTAACACTGATGTGATGTTTTGTCTGTTAAAAATCGCTAAATAAAATACTGACTGCGTTTGTGAAGGCGTCACTCGATGACACCAATACACGACTTCCGCTTAAATTCCCTGAAGATTAATCTCTATTTAATTACATGATTTCAAAACAATATCAATAAAATACTGCGAAAATAAATCGTCATTATAAATGTTACGCCATTAATGATGATGTAATCTTGCTAGCTAACTGGCTAATAAAGTGTCGCGGGAATTCACGTATTTGCTGCCTTCCGTTCTTGAGAACCAAACATCGTGATAGAGGGGGTAGAAGTTTACAATTTTCAGATATGATCTAAAACATTTCCTGAATAAATAATTACCTTTAAATCTTCAGGAGCTACGACGTCTGCCACCACTGCTTCCATGTTGCCGGAAATTCTGAGCAGATAACAAATTAAAAGTCTCTGAGAACTAATGCAAAATGAGATCATCACAAACCTCTGAGGCCTGTAGCATGGAGTTGAACAAACGTAGAGTTGTAGAGTTAGTTTTAAGTTGACAAAATCAAACAAATCCTTTTTGTGACATTCCTGTATAAATATTTCTTATTCATTTTTTTTAATTTTTTTATTTTATTATTTAAATGCACAGACTAAGGAATAGGCCAGGTTTTCATTTCACTGCAATTTATATACTGTAGCCTATATAACTGTATGTGACAAAATCTTGAATCTTGAAGTTAATTAAGGTTAATAGCTTTCATGATGTTGGTTATCAACTTTTTCAGTCAAAACCAGGTTTTAACCCTGAATCAAAGTTTACTCATCACATGCTTGTACATAAAAACCAGACGTTTGCAGCAAAAAAAAAAAAAAAAGGCGTGCATACTTATCGATTGAAGAGCAAGAAATTATTGTGCAGAAATATGAGGAATCTAAACCTACACTAAACTAAAAAAGCAGCTGCCAAAGCTCGGGAAAATTGGTGGCAGAAAATTGTTGATTGTGTACAACCCCGATTCTGAAACAATTGGGACAGTATGGAAAATGCTAATAAAATCAAAGAGGAGTGATTTGTAAATGCACTTTGACTTGTATTTAAACAAAAAAAAAGACAGGTATTTGATGTTTTACCTAATCAACTGCATATTTTTTGAAGATAAACGTTTATTTAAAAATTGATTCATGCAACACGTTCCCAAAAAAGTTGGGACAGGAGCAATTTAGGACTAATAGCGATGTGACAAGTTGAAATAAGAAGGTGATGTGAAACAGGTGAGGCAATCGTCTAATCATAGTATATAAGGAGCCTCCAGAAAAGGTATAGTCCTTCAAGAGCAAGGATGGGTCGAGGCTCGCCAATCTGCCAACAGATGCGTCAGCAAATAATCCAACAGTTTGAGAACAACATTCCCCAAAGACAAATTGGTAGGATTTTGGGCATTTCACCTTCTACAATGCACAATATAATTAAAAGATTCAAGGAATCTGGTCAAATCTTGGTGCATAAAGGGCAAGGCCGAAAACCACTTCTGAATGCGTGTGATCTCCGATCCCTCAGACGTCACGGTCTTAAAAGCTGTCATGAGTCTGTAATGGATATCCTGACATAGGCTCGGGAATACTTTGGTAAACCTTTGTCACTCAACACCATTCGCCGCTGCATTCACAGATGCAAGTTAAGGCTTTACTATGCAAAGCAGAAGCCATACCTCAACACTGTCCAGAAGCGCCGCTGACTTCTCTGGGCTCGGTCTCATCTGAGATGTATTGTGTTTTGTGGTCCGACAAGTCAACCTGTCAAATAGCTTTTGGCCAAAACTTCCATTATGTTCTCCGGGCCAAAGATTAAAAGGACCATCCAAGCTGTTATCAGCGTCAGGTACAAAAGCCAGCGTATGTCATAGTATGGGGGAGTGTCAGTGCCCATGGAATGGGTAACTTGCACATCTGTGAGGGCACCATTAATGCAGAAAGATATGTACACATTCTGGAGCAACATATGCTGCCATCCAGAGCAGGACAATGCCAAATCACATTCTGCCCAGATTAAAATGCATTGTGTAAGCAGGGAGTGTGGATGCTAGCATGGCCTGCCTGCAGTCCAGAAGTCAAGGGCCCCCTAAAAATGAAAAATTTTATATTTATCTGTGTTAAATAGTGTATGCTGAAAATAGCGATGTTAAATCACTGAATAGGGCCCCATTCCTATATTTTACCCAGGGCCCCCAAATCAATAAATCAGCCCTGTTCATACAGATAGTCACTGGGACAATCCAGGGGATTGTGTCTGTCCCTAAAATTTCTCTCCCTTCGAAGTGCACTTATTTTAGCTCCTCAGGATCTCCAAAATGCTTTTTTTGTTTTTACAAAAGGTTCCACTCACCTTTGTTCAATTGTGTTATATGTTTAATATAATATAAAACATATTTAAAATATTTTCAAATAAAGACAAAGATTGAGTTTGAAGTTTTATATTTTTATATTTTTATATTATTATATAAAATAAAACATATTTTTTTAAACTTAATGTTCAAGTAAAAACAAGTATTCTTTAGCAAACAATTTCAGAGTAAAAGCAAAGCAATTTCAAAGTTAACATGTAAATGAAGCTTCAGTCACAGAAATAACTTTTAACAATGAAAATAAATAAAAACACAACTTCTCTTCTTAAATGTAATTAAAATATTCTGAGACATAAAGAAATTAACTATTTAAAACTCTTCAAACAGGCAGTTAACCCTTTGTCTTTGCACTTGTGAGGGAAATTACTCATTTTTACTTTGTAATAATTTTGTTCTTGTTCTGTTCATATGCAGCTGAGGATAACGCCTCAGAAGGCCATGTCATGTCACTGAGATCAGTACAGAATGTTTATCTGCATACAGAGACACAAACATGTTCTTCTGTTCAAGGTTCGTCTGCACATCTTCTAAGACCCTAAAACAAAGTCTGTTTGAACTGCCTCAAACTGCTTCTTATCGGTACACAGAAGTGTGTCATGCTCTGCGTTTCATATATACAGTAGTGATTCCACTCAAGCGCTTTAGAGTGCTCTCATTATTCTATCCTGCTTTATTCTATCCTGTATTAACCATCTTTCTGTAATAAACCTTTTTACCTTTAGAGGACGAGTCTGCGAGTGTTGTCTAATTTCCACGACAATTTGGTGTCTCCTGGCTGGGCTGCACAAGTCTTTTCAGCTTTTCTGGACAACAAGCAAACCAGAGGATGCTCGAAGAAAAGTTTCACCCTGAAATCCCTGTTGACACGCAGGCAGTTTGACCTTTATTATGCAGAGCGAAAGACCAATGCAGTCTTACCATTGGTAGGAATCTTCAAGAATTTAGAATTAGAATTAGAATTTTATGAAGTCATTGCTGTCTGTATGGAAGGGAGTCAATGATATAAGAAATGTGTGTATTACATTGAGAGAAGTATTACATGGAGCGATTTCTTATAAGAAGTTCCAGGAACTTCGCCTCTGCGATGGCAGAGATATTGGTGTTTCTTAGATCACAGCTTCAAAACTAAGACATATACCGACGGGTATATACAGTATCTCACAAAACTGAGTACATCCCTCACATTTTTGTAAATATTTGATTAAACCTTTTCATGTGACAACACTGAAGAAATGACACTTTGCTTCAATGTAAAGTAGTGAGTGTACAGCTTGTGTAACTGTAAATTCGGTGTCCCCTCAAAATATCTCAACACACAGCCATTAATGTCTAAACCACTGGCAACAAAAGTGAGTACACCCCTAAGTGAAAATGTCCTAATTGGGCCCAATTAGCCATTTTCCCTCCCCGGTGTCATGTGACTTGTTAGTGTTACAAGGTCTCAGGTGTAAATGGGGAGTTGGTGTGTTAAATTTGGTGTCATCGCTCTCACACTCCCTCATACTGGTCACTTGAAGTTCAACATGGCACCTCATTGCAAAGAACTCTCTGAGGATCTGAACAAAAGAATTGTTGCTCTACATAAAGATGGCCTAGACTATAAGAAGATTGCCAAGACACTGACTCTGAGCTGCAGCACGGTGGCCAAGACCATACAGCGGTTTAACAGGACAGTTTCCACTCAGAACAGGCCTCGCCATGGTCGACCAAAGA